>NC_056526.1:28343874-28349439 GCF_019175285.1 Sceloporus undulatus
TATTATTATTATTATTATTATTATTATTATTATTATTATTATTATTATTAAACTTTATTTATATAGCACTGTAGATTTGGAGGGTCTGGTAAAGACAAGGAAAAGACTTTGGGAGGAGGAGGGAGAAAAGCAAACCTGGGCACCAAAGCCTCAATTACAGCTGTTCCAGCTGGTCATAGAGCTGGATTACATACAACTGAGTCCTCTTTTTTCTCCCCTTGATGACCTCAGAAGTGGAAGCTGGTACCTGGAAGTAAGGAGATATTTATTTAAAGCTGAACCCAAGTACAACTCTTCTGCATGCTTTAAACTGGGGATGAGAGATTTTGAATTTGGGCCCCTCCACTTGCAAAAGCTACTGCTAGTAAATCTGAGCTTGTTTTCCATTTTTTTCTGGTGAGGACTGAATTCATTTTGCCTGTTGGGCACTCCAGGCCTTGATGCTGTGATCTCACAGGGATGGTTCCATGTAGACAGTTTATAGGAAGTAATAACACTCCTCAAAACCCCACAAAAAGCAATAGTATCCATGATGGCTATGAGAAAATGTCCAAAGCAATGTTAAGTAAATACTATTATTAGATGAGCTCATAGATCACACAGTAGTCTTTGCTCATTACTGTTTTGTAGAATACAAAATTAAATAGTTCAAGACTAACATCCTACACTACTGGAAGAGGACTTTATAACACCTAAACCTGGGACCTTATTCTCTGCAGGGTCATTGGCTCCATCCGTTTGCCTTAATTTGTTGTTTTTTCAAATTACAGAGCACCATCTCAACTTAATATGGAGAATTTTTTTCTTCCAAAACTGCCCCAAGCTGCAAAAACCAACCAACCAAACAAACAAACACCTGTCTGAAAGTTTGATGGCTTTACTCTTCTCATCCCATAATCCTGCTATATCACTGAACTAACCTCAAACCAGTCAGAACCAAAATAGCAAGTGAACCATCACTTTTGGTTCCAGGTAAATGTAGCAGTACAGTACTAGTCACTGAGTAGTGTGTGGGAGATTAAAAACTGACCTCTTTCCATGGCTTAGTTGACCACCCATGGATTAGGTGACAATATAATTTGGGTTTCATGAAAAGGCAGCAAAATGATAATTAATTAGTTTATTAATCTTGATTTTTTTTATTGCTAGAGATGTGGACAGGTGCTTTTGTCACAGAATGTGACAAAGTAACTTGGCAGATGTTTGATACTTTGTTGAAATGGGGAAGCCATTTATTAGTTTGCCTCAGGCGGCAAAATGTCTTGGGTTGGTTCTGCTCATGATTAAGAAACGAAGATTCCATTCATAAGAAAAACCTCATGTGAGAATTTCCAGAACCATCTCAGGGGTTATATAACTCACCACGTTAATGAATAATATTTTGCAGTCCTTCTGACTGGATGTAATGTGTGAAATGATTCTGAAACTCATTACAGAAATGTGGGTTTGCATTGTCTCATGGGATCTTCATGTGATTCATCATTACTCTTCCTTTTGCTTGAAATATCACCTAGTCTTACTTAAAAGTGAAAAGTTGCATATTTTATTCAGTAGATGGGGGAGAAGGGAGAAAGCTGCATATAATTAGGTGCAGAAAGTGACTTTGTTACTTGTATTTCCGAACTTCTATTTCCGCCTTCATGAAAATATGACCTTTGGTTGGGGGCCAAAGTCCTTCCAACTTTTTCTTGGAAGGGAGAACAAATTAAAAACTGTAGATCCATTTGCAAATGGAAGTGCTGTATGAATCATAAATGGCAGTGTGTATATATATATATATATATATGTGTGTGTGTGTGTGTGTGTGTGTGTGTGTGTGTGGTAATTAATACATTGTAGGGTTTGCATTCTGGGGCCAGAACTAGACATTACATCAGGCATACTGCTGTCTCTCCAAAACTTGCAACATGGTGTCTGCTCCTCTTTCTTCTTTCTTTCTGGTAGCTTCTGGTGATATAGGCTGGCATCCTACCTCATGTGAGTAGGGTATCTCTCCCTATGCACTTCCACCTCCTTCCCACCCTGGAGGGCAACTTCTGATCAGGAGCATCAGTAGTGGTGTGCAGGGTTGTGGACCACACCAGGTGACCCCTAAGGGAGGAGAAACCATTGCTCCAAAATATCTGCCTTTTGGCGGAAGCAGGCTATGTTATTCATCTGTGCCCCTTTAAAGCACTGAACATCTCTTGCTGTGATAAGACCAAGGCTCAATAGGAGGAGAAAGAAGAGGTCTCATTTTAAAAAAATTAAATGAAGATTTTAATTTTTTAAAAATTATTTCTTTAAATTCTTTTAAAATTTTCTTTCAAAACCTTGCATCTTACCAAATTTTCAGTTTAACCACATGAAACTACGCACATGTAAATACATTCAAGCTATGCTCACTATATCGTGATTTAAAGGTATAATTTTAATTTTGCTAGTTGTTTATGTCACAACTGCTACCATTACATTCACTGATATATGGGAATTATGATTTATGAGTCAGTAACTTTAGTACCAAAGAAATCCATTGCTAAGGATTCTGTATGGTGTGGTATGGGAGGAGGACACCATGAGTTATTGCACCAGGTGACGCCAACCTTAGTGATGGCATTGCTTCTAATCATCTGAAGTGTGCTGCCATAGCCATTTTCTGGGCCAGTGGTAGTGGAAGTAAAAACATGGTTGTCTCATGTTCCTCTATCCAGTCAGCTGTCATGGCAACATGCTCTGGGAGTTTAGGAGCTGCCTTGGGAGAGGAATGTTGTGCAAGGAGGTACTGAATAACTCCTTTTGCACATTGGTTACATGCACAGAAGTCACTAACCTATTCGTGGAATGCATGATGTGACATAATAATAATGCTGCATGATTTCTGAGTTCCATTTCATACTGATAATGAACGTGATGGCAATAATGTTGCTCTTATTAACATCATGATTCTTAGCCTGTGCTCCAAAGCATTTGCCAGAGTGGCTTCCAAATGTTCAAAACACATGAACACAAATGAAAAATGGAAAACATAAATCTATGTAAAACTCACAAAACCCATTAAGATAACTGAAGGATAACAAAACCTAGCACTCATGAAAGAGATCAAAGTTAGTTGAAAAACTGTATGAAATTTAAATGGCTTCACTTGGTGATACTGAAGTAAGCACCAAGTAAGCGTCTTGGGGGAGAATATTTAAAAATGGGATGCCACTACCTTTTTGTTGAAGAGCATTGTGTACAAAACAAAGGAGGGAAGTCATGCAGCCCTAAAGATGTTGTTGAACTATACATCTCTTTTAACTGTTGGCTATGTTGGTTAGGGCTGCTGGAAATTGTAGTCCAACAACATCTGGAGGACAGTGCCTACCCTAATACAGGCATTCACTGGCTGATATTTGTGAGGAAATCTGTAATGGCACCACGTTGGACATTTTGACTGGCTAGATATTATCCTGTTGGGACTTTGGTGTCTGTCAAAATTCTTATTTCTTTCCTCTGTCATGCCATGAGATGAGAATAGTAAGCACTGGCTGATGATGTGGATAATATGGGAGTAGGGGTTAACATGTCACTATTGGAACAGCCTCTCTCTTCGCCTGAAGGAAGAATTTACCCATGAAATACCATGCCATAAGACTGAATTCAATTAATTGTGCAAGCAGGTTAGACTTGGCATAGTTGGAATAGTATTCAAAGCAGCTGCCCTAACTTCTCTATAAAAACTGTATTTCAGTTAGCCGGATTCCAACCATGTAAAACTATAAAAGGTGTCCTGGACTGGCAAATCGCAATGGAAACCAGGCAAAATGGAGTAGTACATAAACCAAGAAAGAAATGAACTATGTCACAGATTGGCAAACAGAGTGTCTCCGTGTGTGTGTGTGTCAGAGAGAGAGAGAGAGAGAGAGAGAGAGAGAGAGGTGTATTGAGTTCATATTAGATCTCCTATTCTAACATACTGTCCACATTGCTAAATGAGCCTCTGTTGAAATGGACATCATGAAGAAATCTTTCCTGCTGTCCTTTCCTTGCACAATTGCCTGCTGTAACCATGTTTGTTCCATATCCGAAGACAGTGTAAACCACTGGAAAAAGATGCAGATGACACTTGGTCAGTGAGTTGCAGCAAGGTGGGGAGGGTGGGGAGCGAGAAGCAAAAAATTTCAGAACATCTAAACATCAAACTATCTTGATTTTGTTCCAAGTGTCCATCATGACAGTACATATAGTGTTACAAAGTTAGGATTTTTCTGCATTCTTTCCTGTTTAATCGTAAACATGTTAGGTCTTGCATCTGCAGAGTCTGTTCTTAAAGTATTTTGTTGACAGAGGGAAGATTAATTTCCAAGAGCTTTATTTTAAAGTAATCCTCTTTGAAAGGATTAATTTGTTAGAATATGTGTCATCAATTAGGGAGGAAAGAATTTATCAGGAACCTGAACCCAGGCAGAAAGTATCACTGGTGAGGAAGTCACAGCATAAGTGAGTAGTCCTCTGCATATCCGCTCAGAAGTAAGGCCACTGAGTTCAAACAGGGTTTACTGGTGAGTGTGCACTGTGCATAGAACTGCAGCATCAGCTGTCATCCGATTGTCTCCTCCCCACTCTCTTTATACATAAACTCTTATATCAAGGGTGAAAGAAGGAAATTAGATCTACTTATGAATGAAAGACTAGCCTTGAAGATTGTCCAACTGACAGCCAAGAACTTAACAAACATAATAGAATCTTAGAACTGGAAGAAGCAGCAAGGTCTATCTGATCCAACCCCTTGCCAAGCAGGAATACATAACTGTGAGATTTCTGAAAGATGTTCATATATTCAACTTCTGTTAAAAAGACGCCCAAGAAAGAGATCCTTCCCCTCCCTGGCAGTCTTTCCTACTATCCAACAGTTCTTGCACATGTTCTTCCTAATGTTTATGTAGAATCTCTTTTCTTGACATTTGAATCTATTGCGTTGTGCTCTAGTCTCTGGAACAGCAGAAAATAAGCTCATTCCATCGTATATACAACATCCCTTTGGATATTTAGATATGATATACAGCCGGCCCTCCACATTTGTGGCTTTGTCTTTGCTGGATTTGATTATTTGCAGTTTTGATTAAAATGTTCTCTCTAGGAATCTCTAGATCCTCCAGTGCAACTCTGATGGAAATTGACCATAGAGTTGTGCTGGATGATCTAGAGATTACTAGAGAAAACAATTGTGTAGCCCTTTGTAGGTCCTCCAGCATGATTCTATGGTCAGCCTCTGACAGATATTGATGATAGAGTTGCACTGGAGGACTTAGAGATTCCTAGACAGGTGTTCTCTCAGGTTCAAAAATAGAAATATGAACTTGGTCTACACAAGTTATTGTGCAGTTATTGTGCAGTTATTGTAACTGGGATGGATATTATGTGGCCTACCAGATGCTGATGGACTGGAAGTTTCAGCAGCCCTAGCCAGGGTAGACTGCTGGGAGTTGCAGTTTGATCTCATCTGGAGAGCCACATGGTTCCTACCATGGTTCAAATCATACCACACTCAGCATCTATATGTTTATACATAGGCTGGAATTGTATGCTGACTGGGACGGGTTATAC
>NC_056526.1:28349539-28362079 GCF_019175285.1 Sceloporus undulatus
ACATTTAAAGTGGTGTCAAACTGCATTAGTCCTGCAGCATAGATAAACCCTCAGAGAGAAGGGTGGCTGGGTTTTGCAATGACACTGTAGAAATAACGCACTTTTGACACTACTTCAACCGCCACAGCTCCATCCTACAGAATACTGGGGTGTGTAGTTTGGTGAGGCGCCAACCCTCTTGGGCAGAAGGGGTTAAAAACCTTGCAGAACTACACATCCCAGGATTCCAGAGAATGGAGCTAGAGAGCATTAAAGCGGTATCAACCTGTTTTATTTCTGCTGTGTGGATGCACCATTAGTTGGGTTTGGAGATATACAATATGGCTTAGGTTTACACACAGACACACACACGTTCACACACACATCCAGATATAAAATAAAGGATCTCAGTGTGTTGTTTTTAAACCCAACCTGGAGGCTTTTGGGGGGGGGGGGGTGAGTCCTTTTTGCCTTCCTTTTGTAGAAATAATGCCACTTCACCCCACTTTAACTCCCACGGCTCCATCCTACCATATCCTGGGATGTGTAGTTTGCCAAGGCCGCATCCTTCCTGGGCAGAGAAGGGTTTAAAAACCTTGCAAACCTACCCACTCCTGACTACAGGATTCCAGTGAATGGACCTGCACAGCATTAAAGTGGTGTCAACTTGCTTTATTTCTGCAGTGTGGACCCACCTTTAGCTAGGTGTTAGGTTTGCATGTACAGTATACACATATGCATGTACACACACACACACACATATATAAACACACACATGTGTGTATGTATATATTTTGTGTGTATGTATGTGTGTCTATTCAATTTTATTTTATTTATTTCAAGGATTTATATTCTGCTTTTCCCCCACAGTGGGATGTATATGTGTGTGTGTGTGTGTGTACAGAGAAAGAGAAAGAGCGAGGTATGTCTGTATATGTGTGAATATATATGTGTGTGTGTGTGTATTCAGTATATATACATCTGTGTGAATATATATGTGTTTATATATTCACTGCATATATGTATGTGTGTCTCTATGTATGTGTATATATATATATATATTCAATGTATATATATTTATATCTGTGTATGTGTATATATATATATATATATGTATGTGTGTGTATATTCAGTATATACAGTGTATGTGTATCTACATGTTCAGTATATATGTGTGTGTTTATTTGTGTTTATATATGTTTGTATATTCAGTTTATATATATGTGCGTCTGTGTATATGTCTGTGTATTTATGTGTGTTTATATATGTGTGTGTATCCAGTATATATATATGTCTGTGTATGTGTGTGTAAAAAATCAGTATGTATATCTGTATGTCTGTGTATATATATGTGTGTGTTTATATGTGTGTATTCAGTATATATATATATATATATATATATATCTGTGTATATGTGTGTGTATATATATTCAGTATAGGTATGTGTGTGTGAATATATATGTGTGTATACATATTCAGGATATATATGTGTGTGTGTGTGTGTTTTCACACACACCAACCCCTGGGATGTGTAGTTTGGCCAGGCCCCATCCCTCTTGGGGATGAGTGTGTTTTTGTGTATGTGTATAAAACCTTGCCAAACTACACACCCAAGGACTCTTTTTGTCAGAGGGCTCAAAGCGGTATCAAACCGCTTTATTCTTCCAGTGTAGATGCCCCAAGGCAGGGGAAGAAGGCGTGTATGTGTGTGAAAAGAGTCAAGTCATGCTTACAGGGCGGAGGTTGGAGGGATGGAGGAGGAGGAGGAGGAGGAAGAAGGGGAGGTTTCTGCCTCCTCCATCTCCATAAAATGGAGGCCCTCCCTCCCTGTCTCTTTCCCCGTTTCCCTCTCTTTTTCCTCAGCGAATGAAAAGGAGCTGAAGGAGGCGCTGAGGGAGCTGACCATGGAGCCCTCGCCGCCCGTCGTCTTCGTCCGACGGCACCCGGTCGGAGGCTACGAGAAGACGGCCCAGGTAGGGAGATAGATATATATATATGTTAGCTTACAATATTTAGTTAGAATAGTTATTCTGTACCCCGCCTTCCCGCCCAAAATGGGACTCGAGGCGGCTTACAGTCTCTCAGGTCTCCCCCCCCCCAAAAAAAACCCCACACACTGCAAGAAACAATGCGTTTTGGGGAGCTGAGACTGTAGGACTGAGTTCCCAGAATTCCCTAGCACTGAGCCAGAGCACTTAAAAGCGGCGTCAAACTGGATTATTTCTGCAGTGTGTTTTGGACCAGCAAAACACTGTACAGTTAAAAACTTACCAAAGTGATCATTAAAGTAGCATCAGACTCTTACAGTGTTAAAACAGACCATTTGTTTCAAAATGGGATACAGTTTTTAAAAAAAGCACTAAATACAGCACCCTTAAAATAATACAACGCCTGGTTGTGGTTGTGTGCCTTCAAGAGGTTTCTGAGTTATGGCAACCCCAAAGTGGCTGGGTTTGCCATATCCTGCGGTTTTCTGGGTAAGTTTGGTTAAGGTTGCAGTTGTTGTTTTTGCCATTGGCTCCCTCTGAGGTTGAGAGAGTGTGACTTGACCAAGGTTAACCCCAGTGGAGTTCCATGGCCAAACTTAATGGCTACCCTTGTTGTTGTTGTTGTTGTTGTTGTGTGCCTTCAAGTCATTTCCAACTTACAGCGACCTTAAGGCAAACTTATCATGGGGTTTTCTTGGCCAAGTTCCTTCAGAGGGATTTCCCCCCATTGCCATCCTCTGAGGCTGAGAGAGTGTGACTTGCCCAAAGTCAGCCAGTGGTTTTTCGTGACTGAATGGAATTCGAACCCTGGTCTCCAGAGTCATAGCCCAGCGCTCAAAGCACCACACTGGCTTTCACAAATATAAACTATCCAGCCTTTCCATCAGTAGTAGAACCCAAGGCAGGTCACAGCACAGTTATGGAAAAACACGAAAGTTACAACAGTGAAACACAAGCAGCTTCATATAAAAACAAGAACCAAATTTGTTGCTGGTGTGGGCCTTCAAGTTGTTTCCGAATTATGGCAACCCTAATGCGAACCTATAAATGGGGTTTACTTGGCAGGATTTTTTCAGAGAGGGTTTACTTTTGCTTTTTGCTGAGGTTGAGAGAGTGGGACTTTTTCAATGTCACCTAATGGGCTTCCATGTCTGAGCGGGGATTTGAACCCTGGTCTCCAGAGTCCTAGTCCAACACACAAACCACTACACCATGCTGGCTCTCAAGAACCAGATTAAAAGCACATTAGGAATTAAAAGTATAGCGCATCTAGTTATATCCATTGAGTAGACTCATAGAGGTGGAAGGGACCAGTTTAGTCCCCCTTCCATGCAGGGATACACATTCAAAGCATCCCGAAGCAGATGGCCATCCAACCTCTGTCTAAAATCCTCATTCAGTCAGGGCTATGCAGGTGCAGTACTTAATTCCTGCGCATGAACGCAGTTGCATTGAGTCCAGGCAGTTATGGACTTTTTTCACCCTAAGAGTCTGGAAAGCCCATATGTTGCAATACATATGTCATGTGGAGTTGCTGTTGTTGTGCAAGAGACTCCCAAAGCGCCAAGGACATTTATTCAGTTGCGTTATAGTAAGTTGCAGCATAATGTATTTTCATTCCAAAACTTTGGGAATTACCCGTAAATTGGTAGCTTGCAAAGATAAATATATAATCTGTACATATTTAAAATATATTAAAATAATATACTTTAAAGTTAAGTTAAAATAATGGGATGACTGAGGTTCACTTCCATTATTCCATTATTACAACCTGCTTTAGGCAGGAAGAAATGGCCCAGCTGTACAGTACAGTGGTACCCCGGGATACGAATGTGCCGCCTTACGAAATTTCCGGGTTACGAAAAAAATCAATAGAAAAAAACTGTTCCGGGTTACGAAGGTTATTTCGGGTTACGAAAATTTTTTTGGTGCTTTTCGGCGCTTTTTCGCACGAAATCGCGGCTTTTCCCCATTAGCACCTATGGCTTTTTCGGCTTACGAAGCATTTCGGGTTACGAACGCGGCGGCGGAACGAATTATTTTCGTAACCCAGGGTACCACTGTAGTTGGTTGTCAAATCACAAGAAACCAGAAACACTTGGAGATCCATAGCAAATTCCTTTTGTTGTTTTAAAGTATTTTTAGTACTTCTCATATTTGTGTGTTGTGTTCTACTAGTTTTTACATTGTAAACTGTACTGGGATCCATGTTATACACAGTTTGGAAAAGTTATACAACTTCTATATTCTTGTATTCAGCAAGACCAATGATGGTTGCTTCATGGACTCTGGGATTAGAAAACATACAGAGGTAGCTGTGTTGGACATTTAACAAATACAAACAAAAATCGATCAGTGATACCTTTATTGGCCAACTGAAATGCACAATATACCTGTTGCAAGCCATGGCCTTCTTCATCAGGCAAGATGTTACAAACCAAACAGGAGAAAAACTAAACAATTGGAGATGTTAGTCAGATGCCTGCATGTTGTTTCAGTCCTTAGTAAAGATGTTATGATGGGCCTCCAAAAGATGTCCTCTCCATCATAACATCTTTACTAAAAACAACATGCAGGCATTTGCTAACATCTCCATTGATTTTTCCCCCTCTCCTGTTGGTTTGTAACAATCTTGCCTGATGAAGAAGCCCATGAGATTCAAAAGCTTGCAACAGGTATATTATGCATTTCAGTTGGCCAATAAAGTACCACTGATGGATTTTTTGTTTTATCTGGGATTAGAAGTAACTTTTCCAAGCTCTCTGTGTTGTCCCAGGTCAACTAATGTTAAAGTAATACTGTATTATGGTGTTACCTTTATTAAGCCAACACAAAGGCACAACATTCATTGCTCTAGCTTGCAAAGCTAGTAAAATTAATTTTATGCATCTTGGTTGGCCTAAAGGTCACAATATGGACTACAGAATTTGTCTCATGGGCAAAATGGCTACCCTGCATCCAGATAAACAAAACACTCTCACGCCAAAAGCTCAGGCCTTCTCTATATGCTCTAATGTGACATTTTGATCTTTGCTTGTGTTTCTATCTTCTATTACTATGTCTGTGTCAGAGTCATTTCCCTGGAGGCAAACAGGTACATGAGCCCAGGCATTTGTTAAACGCAAACATAGTGACTAAATTTCAGCTGACAGGATATGGAGATTAATGGATGCGCTTTCCAGACCCCAGCTGTCAAAATTCATTGTGAAATTCAGACAGTCATTAACCCAATTGGCAGCTATCTACAAGCATGGATCATGAGCCAAATTCTCCTGTGGTACAGTATGGCAACCATCATCATTTTGTGCTTACATGCCAAAAACTCAAGTAAATGAGATGAATGCTTACAAAAGGGTAGTCTTTTGCATGGTTACTTATGCAAATGTTCCTGTAAAGCCACAGAAAATGATCCCCTTATTAGTGGTGGCACCTGATCCATTAATTAATGCCTCTGCAACAGGCATCTTGAGTCTGGCCATATCTTCTCACCTCTTGCAGTAAAAACATAGGGCTTTCATGAGATCACATCTGAGTTGTTGTAGTTATGGTGGCTGTGCCTTAACAGACCCATTTTTGGGGGGCTAGAACCCACCTAGAATTTTCCAGCCTGGGATCAGTAGACAGCCTCCTGAAGGGATTCTGGGATCAATATTAATAATAATGATAATATAAGGGGGGTCCTAAGCAATCCAGTTCCTGCTACTCTTGTATATTGAGCTCATCAATCTGTGACTGTTGGGAAAGTGTTGCAAATACAAATCTGAGCAAGTAAACTGGCAGTCAGGTTTTTTATTGTAGGTTTGGATATTTATGAGGAATCGTGAACATTGGTTATGGAGCCAGTGGGGGCAGCAAAAATACTCATTACATATAACTTCGATCTGTTATGTGTGCTTCATGGGTGCAAAGCAAAGATTCTGGCAAGAGTGTTAAGTCAAAAATCCTTATAATGTGACAATTTTACATTCTCTTCATGGTTCTGTGACCCATAAAATGCGTAATCTTGTGCATAGTGCACTATTCAGAATGTTCTAGAATCTTGTAGAATTATCTTGGTATAGTTTATTTCCTTCAGATGCTGTGGACTGCAAATCCCAGCAGTTTCTAGCCGCATAGCCAACGCATGGATGCTGGGAGCTGCAGTCCAGTGACAGCTGCAGGGCTTTATGATTCTCACCTCTTAAAATGGAGTTGTTTTCTTACTATACTAATGTCTCTCTTTTCATCTTATATTTTTACTACTACTGTCAGCTATCTGGACACCTTTAATTAACAGTTTTCTGGATTTGCTTTCTTTAGGCACCGTGAGGGAACACTTCACAGATGCTTGAAGTGACTGGCCAAGCAGAGGACCATCTTATGATCTGATAGTCATTGGAGGGGTTCTGGTGGGCTTGCAGCTTCCAAGGTAGGATCAATGAAAAAACCCTGTGGGAATCTTGGTTTGCTCTGGTCTTCTTAGATCCTTTAAAGGATCCCTTTGGGCAAACTTTGTATGCCTAGGACATCCTGGATAGTTTTTTGCAATCCATCAAGGGGAACATATAGAACCCTGCACAGACAAGGCAAAACCATTTGAATAGAAGTTACTCACACATCAAAACAACAGCTGGTGATGAATCTACTCTCGGTTTATTCTGAGCTTTCAGCAGTATCCAAGGGTGTGGAACCAACCTATTATGGGGTTAGGTTCAGCACCTTGAATAGCTTTTTTAACATTCAGACAGGACCAGTGGATTTGCTGTCTCCACTGACTAAGAGTCTACAACAGTCACACAACCAGGATTTTCTCTCTCTCTGGGTGTGTTGTGTTGCCCTCCTCCATGCATCCCACACCGCTCCAGAGTGTCTTTGACTGCTGGAAACCATTTTGGCCCAACAAAAGCCCAATTAAAGACTGCTGGAAACCAGTTGGCCCAACAAAAGCCTCTTCTTTGCCCTTAACTGAGCAGTGAGCATCTCAATACCTAGAGAGATGGCTGAACTTCAGCTGCTTGTATTAACTTGAATTCTGTCCTGATATTATGATACGTTCAGTTATTTGTTAGCATCTGTTCCTGAGAAATGGGATCATATATGCAGACAGGGTGTGCATGGGCTTCCAAGTATGGTAGGATTTCAGCTCCCATGAGGCCTAGTCTGAATAGATGATAGGGTTTGCAGTCCGACTACATCTAGAGGGCCACTCTTCCCTAACTGCCATGGTACAAAGTTAATCTCTACTAATAAGACTTTAGTGAAAAAACTCAAATTAGTTTTAGAATCAAAAACAAGCAACTGATAAATAATTTCTGAAGTTTTAACTTTGGGTCTGAAATATGCAGGCTTCTTTGTTTTTCATATTTTCCATTTAGCCCTTTTATTGTTAATAAAATGTAGAGAGAGAGAGAGAGATATTAATAGCTTCAAAGGAGCAACAATGCAAAAGGTGCTGAGTAATGCTGTTGGGAAAATAGAAATAGGGATTAATAAACACTACCTGCCTGAAAGAAAACACATCTTTCAGGCAGTCTAGCTTGCAAAAGTGAACTTTTTTAAAAAAAAAATGCACCCTACCTACTTTACAACAGAGTATTTTCATTTTTTTTAAAAAAAAAGTTCACTTTTGCAAGCTAGACTAAAAGGCTATTGATTTAGGGAACCTGGTGCCTGTGACATGGTTTGGACTGCAGCTCCCATTTATCCAGCTGGCTTGCCCTGGTAGTTGTATAGAACCATAAGCCTGCCATAGAGCCAGCCTTAGCATTGTCTG
Source organism: Sceloporus undulatus (assembly GCF_019175285.1). Lineage (NCBI taxonomy): Eukaryota > Metazoa > Chordata > Lepidosauria > Squamata > Phrynosomatidae > Sceloporus > Sceloporus undulatus. The sequence goes on from NC_056526.1 coordinate 28,357,259, forward strand.
TACTGGGGTGGAATTCCATGTGGCCCCTCCAAATGTTGTGGATTGCCTCTTCTGGCATTGGCTTAAGCTGACTGGGGTTTCTAGGAGTTACAGTTGCATGAGCTCTGGAGAACTGCATGACTTTCCAGATTTCAGGAGTCTATTCCACTCTTACCTGGGGATGAAATTGATGGATTTGGATTATTCGATGCAAAGCACATGGTCATCTTCTTGTCTGTGGTGTACAATTTTATCAGCTTAAATTCAACTGATGAGGTGAGAAAATTGTTTTTGCCTTAGCTGGTGGGTACTTGGTAAAGTTTTTATTATCTGTACTCCAGCTAATACCCCAGGGTATTTTGTTACTAATTATTTCACTTCTCGATAGCTTCTGCTGAGATTTAATTGGCTTTTCCCACACATGTGTTTCGTTATGACAGTCAGATATATAATTGCTTTTAAGTATGGACTTGCTGCTTTTTCAGAGGATGCACCAGTAATTTTGCTTGGACAGATGGGAATTTCTCTGAATCTGTACATTAATACAATTGCTCTGGAACAGGTACTAGTCCTGGATTTCCAAGACAAATAAACTGGATTTAACATATAGCACAGCTTTATAAGGAAGTACAGAAGATACAGAAAAGTGGCCAAAGGGCTGTGCCCGCAAATAAGTAAATGATATTAAAGCCTTGGTCTTTTGATGGTCCCCATCACCAGAGCTGGGCCTTCTGTGCCAGATGGCAGGATAGATACAGCTGCCATTTTGAATTCTACTGTGGCACCTGATAGCACAACTGAGCAATTAAGATGACAGGTGGCTTTTGATGGACCAAAGTGGCAAATATGAAAGCAGTGGACCAGTATATGGACAGTGAAGGACTCATTTCCTGCATTTATTTTACATAGCAAACTCTTGTGGTTTAGATAGTGAATAATCCCTGGCAAAATAGATGAGAGATGAGCCTAGATAGAGCTGTCCATGAATGCAAACAGCACAAAACTATCACGGGTATCTGATCCGGAACAGGGCCTACAGATGTTTTTAGTATTACATCCCAGAACCTTTTCACTAAATGGCAGATGATGGGTTCCTTGTAATTATCAGTAGTTCCCTTTTTGCCAACAAGAAGGAATTTACAATACAAGTACAATTTTATGGTTAATGGTTCTAGTTACTTTATAGTTACAGTAGAAACATACAGCTTCAATACTTAGGTGTTTTGTATGACATACCAATGGCTTGTGCATTCTAATGTTCCTTTAAAATAACCAGTTATTTTTTTAATAATGGCAAAGTAAAATGTCCCAGTGTTAAAATGCATATTATATTAAGAAAAATGAGTTTACCTAGGAACAGTAAATTTAGCTAATTTGAAAAGCAGTCATCTAAGCTCTTCACTGTCCTTCTCCCTCCAACATTGGAAGTTTCTAAATTTCAGGGAGAGTACATTTTAAGGGACTTCAGCATGAAGCTTCTGAGTTAGGGTCAAACATGCAAAGCAATTTTAACAGTTTATGATTGAGCTCAATAGACTTAGTCTGTCTTGAGCAACTCACACCTGAAATTAACTGTCCTCTATTAGGTGTTTATATATACTGCTTTTTCCTTTGTCAATTCATTAGCAGCTGGAAATGGGTTGCACACCCATTATAATTGGATCTTTATTCCTTGGCTCGGTGTGTTGTATATTCAGGGTGAATGACACACCTGTCTCTTGCATTGTTGGGCCTCCTGATTTAACTTTGTAATAATTCCCCCATGTTTGCTGCTGCTGTACAAGACTCTCGGATGTGGGATTATAAACACTTGTGCACATGCACTATCAACTGAGGATAACACTAATGCATGTTGAGTGGGCTCTGGCCCCAGAATCTTGTCGTGATACATTTTGTTAGCCTTTGCCAGAAACTGTTGTGTTCTGCGTATCACTATCATGGTTGCTGTGCGGCAAATGAAAATCTGAATTACCATTCTCTTATTGTCACACTTGGCCTGGCCTACAGCAGCCATAATTGGGAAGTGCACTGAGGGCAATACTTTGTATTGTGGTGCTGATACCAGTGACATCTTCATTGGTCAGTTGTTCTTGTCAAGTGCCACAGTGGGAATCAAAATGGAAGGTAGCAGCTGGACATACTAGCTTATCTAGCATGGGAGGGCCATTTCTTTTAGGATTTAAACAAAGGTCCTTCTATTGGGACCTAACGGGCGCTGGTGTCTAACATGTCTCTGGGAATGCCACATGCTGAGGGAACACTTGCAAGTCAGGAGTGGCAATTTTTTAAGTGACTCCTCCCCATTACATTCTGATGTTTTCAATTTTGGTAGGAAACCAACATCCTATTATTACACTTGGAATGGGGATGTGCTGACTTGCCTAGCCTACTATTTTTCCTTCACCTAAGGCAGTAGAGGACAAGGGGTCTTGGAGATGTCTCATCAAAGGTGCTCCATGATCGGGGTTTATTCGAGGGCAGTTAACAACAAAAGCTATGTAGCCTTGATCAGCTTATTGCTTCAAATCTAGGCAAAGGACCACTTTAGATTTTAGCCAGTATTTCTTCTTGTGTTTCTTATATGCTTCTGACGTTATCCTTTTTTTAAGACAGAACCTCTAGAGCAAATAAAAAGAGCATGTGGGGTAGACTGTTTGTTTGTTGTATCAACTCCTGTGGCTGTCTTTATTCAAAAGAAATGGTACATTTAAGTGCCACTTTTAAAAAGTATGACAGTGTAATATGTAGCTTTGTTTCTCTGATCTGATTAGGGCCAGTTGAGACCGGATACTGTCCTTGCATGGGTGTATTTATTGTAACGATGTTTCTTGGACATGCTAAAATACAGACCATGACTTGGGGGCAAGACTGAGTCCATGTGCATCACTTATGTCTCAGAATAAAGCTAATATAGAAAGGTGTTTTGAAGTATAAACATACACATTATCCAAAGTCTTAAGGGCCATTCATGTAATGATGCACCATCATTTGACCACTGTGGTTAATTCAGGAGACCAAACGATCATTCAGCATTTAATTAAGTTCATGTTGTTTCAGTTTATTTTTCCCACAGGCATTCACCTAAATGTTGCTTTTGTTCATGATTAATAATTGCCATGAAATCCAATCTTTCTTGTTTTCATCATTGAAAGAGAGAAATGAAACAGGAATTGGAATATTTCTCTGAGATTTCTTCACCTCAACCCCCCACCTGCCATGGCAACACTTCAGCAAGTCCAAAATGAGAGATCCATCTTGACACTGTGTTTTCCCAATAATTGACTGTCGTGCCAATAGTAAGTGCGTGGGGGAAAATTGCCTTTTTGTGATGTCTGGTTACCTATTCGCAATAAAATCCTTTAGTTTGTAAAATCAGCTGCATGGGTGTTTAGGATAATTAGGTATAATGACAGTAATTATGGGGAATTACCATGTGTTGTAATGCGCTTGTATACTGTTTTTAGCCACCTGGGTGACTGGGTTTCCATTTTGGACTGGCCTTCCCGTCAGTATTGATCAGATGCTGGTCATTCAATTTAAACTGGATTGGCGCTAGAATTCCATCCTCACCCTTTGTAGGGAATATAATGGTACTATGTTAAGATAGATACACTGACTCTGTGATCTGGGCTAGTTTAATCAAATGTAACGAAGATTGAGTTCTCATTTCTTGATCACAGACCTTTTCAGGATGGTTATCATATAGGATCATGATTTACATTTGGTCTTCTAGATGGAGACAGCCAGGCTAGCTGTAGTGGTTTGAGTGTTGTAGCTGTATGAGGATTTGGGAGACCAGGGTTTTCATCCTTGCTTGAGTATGGAAACTGAATGGGTGACCTGGGCAAGTCAACTTTTTCTCAGTCTCAGAGGAAAGCAATGGCAGGCCCCTCTAACAGATCTTGTCCAGCAACCCCATGACTGGTTACCTAAGGCAATCCATAAGTCAAAATAACCTGAAGGCACCAGCAGCTTCTAAACAGCCTCTTCATGAGGCACTATAGGTGTGCTGTGATAGTAGCAACTATCATACAGCTGAGAACAGTGGAAGTTATAATCTATTATTGTACAGGGAGTAAGGGGAAGCTAAGGCTTAGGTGGTCTGAAAGTAGAGGAAGAGAGTACTCTGTGATTGTGGAATGTAGATCTGGCTTGACTCTACTAAGCTGCTACCACAGCCTTTTGGAATGCAGTTGTCTGCTATTGTTCTGTTTGCTATGTGATAATGATTGTTGCCCAACTTAGTTATGAGTGGGTCATTGTGTTACCCTGTAATTATCAACATTGTTGTGGGTTGGATGTTGTGCTATTATTCCCTCTCTCCTAATTCATTTCACTGACCACCTAGCAGTTGCCTATTTGATTACGAGACATCAACAAGAGTAGCTCAGCATCTACTTCTAGGAACAGCAACAAGATCTTGTGGCACCTTAAAGATGGCCAGATTTATGATGGCATAAGCTTTTGTGGACATTGTATTACTTATCAGGTGCATGATTTATTAGCCTCAAGTTAGGAGATTTAATACGGTATATAACAGAATACAATATATTTGAGTATATCAACTTGATGAATTTGCCAACTTGGTGTTGGTACCATAAGGTAGCTGATGAGGTGGACATCATCTATGAAAGTATTAGACTGTAATCATGGCTGCTGAGACCTGACACTGGGCCCACGGCAAAATGCACGATGCTTTCCACTCCCTAAATTTTAGCAGTAGTATTTATATTACTCTCTGACTGTAGTTGATACCAGCATTTATATTATAATGTATTAATTTCTTCACTGTCTAGAGCTGCAAACCGCAGGCTCTCCCAATATCTGAAACGCCTAATGATT
>NC_056526.1:28362104-28365357 GCF_019175285.1 Sceloporus undulatus
CATAAAGCCATATTAATTCCTCACTCATCAGTATTTTCTGGTTGAGGTTGCTGCCTCACTCTGCATAATGGCAGATGTGGTCCCTGGCCCAACATCTGTTGTAAAGAAGTTTAAACAGTGGCCAGCAGCAGCAGTGCTTGCTGGCTAGAACATTTCCCCCCATCAGCAACATCTTTACCCACCTGCCACTCCAAAAATAAAATGTTGCCACTGCTCTTGATTATAACCAGGGAAGATTGCATCATCAAAAAGCCAATGCAGGTGGTTCTGAGGTCCCTGCAGCTACACACACACACCATTTCACCTTAAAAATGAGAGACAAATAATGCCGCTATCCATACAGTTGGCCATTCATGAATGACCTTTCCTAAGGGGTCCTTCCATGTTGTTGGACAGGATACCCTGGAAGATTACCTGCAATGTGTTTCAGAACCAGCTATTTGGAGTCTTGGTAGCTCTGGAGAACCAAGGCAGCTGCTTACTGACTTTCTGCATTAAGAGAGCAGTTAACATAGCAGTTGGGGCTCTTTTGGGGAATTGAGGATGCAGTTCAATATCCCTCATGGTCCACTGCCTGAGATAGTTTTCTCACTATGCCTAATGAGAACGCCAATCCTATACGTTAGCACAGATGGCCTTCTGGTCTGTTTCAGCAAATGTCCTCCTCAATTGTTAACCGTGGCTATTCTCTTGGGAGGGAATGGAGGGATTAAAAGCTTCAACTGTGTTCAAAGCAGCAAACTGCAGTGAATTCAGTGGGGAAAGATCCAGTAAATCTGCATAGAAAGGAGTTCAGGGCTCCCTGGGAGACCCATTTCAGAGGACAGGAAGAAAAGGGGCAGGGACGGGGGAGAACTCCTATGAAGTTTAGACAGTTGGTTGTGTAAGTTCTCTAAATGCTGCTGGAGAAAATAAACTACCACTTAAATATGAAAATGCCATGGTTAGTAATCTACTTCACCTTGCAACATACAGATCTAAGATTAAAATACGTGTTCTCTCTGAATTACATGGTAATAAGCAGAAGTACCTGTAAACAGCAACATGCGTAAGTTATTCTACCAGAGCTTTGGGGAGTTTCTAAGAAGGACAACACAGTTTTTATCTTTGATCAGTTCTAGTCCATGAGAAATAACTAGGATAGTCACTGACTTAAAAAATCTTGACATTTAGAAGTTGAATGTTCCTGCTTCAGTATATTGCAGTATAGTAAGTGAATATGGATCCAATAAAATTATTGTCTGTGTAATTTGTCAGCTTCCTTGCTTCCTGCTTCCTTGTCTATTCTCTGGTTCAAAAGTTCAGAATTATGTGCTCATTTCCCTCTCCTGTTGCTTTGTTACAGCTTAATTTTTTCCCTATCTTGGTTCATACTTTACTATAGAGTATTTCCTGGAGACATACGCCCATGCACACATGGGTGGACAGTCACAGAGAGTACATTATGGCTGGCTGGACATGGGAGATGATGTGTGCCGGCCGATATGCTGAGTTAAGAAGAAAAAAGGCCTGTGCTGACCAGCTGCTTACCAGGATGGAACAGGCTAGCATATATCATGTTTACAACTTTACAACAGATATTAAGCATATGCAAGGCTGATAATAAATAATGTGGTAGCCCAGTGATTGACGTATTTACCTATTACTAATTTGTATAAATAAAGGACCCTGGAGATTCATCTTCAGAGCTCACTGCACCATGCTATGACTCTCTCTTTGTGATTTTGTACCCTTCAGCTGGCACATGAACAGGGATCCTCTTCAGCCCTACTTACCTCGCCTGGCAGAGGCTTCAGGTGCACCTCACATTCTACTGAATCCCAGTAAGTATGGGAGACATCTCTCCATAGCTCAGTAAAAGCATGCAGAGGAGTTATTTTGTTACAAAAAGGGGACTACAAAGTGACCTGATCAGAAATTGACCAGCTGGTCCAGGAAATCGGTCACCAATGTCTATAGTACCCAGAAAAGGGATCCCTAAAAGCAGGGGCACAGGATAAGATTGGGCAGACATTACATACGGAGCCAAGGGCACCCGTAGAGGCTTTAAACTTGTGGCATCTTTGTAGACATGAGATAGAAAAGCATAGACCATGAGAGACACCGGCATAAACAAAATGTCAAATTAGCAAAGGACTGGACGTAGATCTAGCTCCTTCTTATTCTGCCCCCATGATTCACCCCCCATCAGCTCCTTTGGAGACTGAACAAAAAAATGGGTAAGGGTAAACCCTTTCGCACACCATTTCAGTTGATGGTAGAAAATCAGAGGAAGTCAGAAAATAATGTGGAGGATCTTGGACTTTTGCCTGCATATCCTTACACATTTAATTGCAGATGATGGTACAAATCATTATGAAATTAGACAAGTGGTAAAAGATATTGGAATTAATACTAATTATGTTAAGGGACTATTGGAAAGAATTAAAAATGCATATCTCATGATACCTCAAGACTGGAAGGATACTACAAGAATGGTCTTAACTACCTCTCAGTACATTATATGGGAGAGTGAATATGATTGAATTTTTCAAGCTATGGGGGCAGCTAGTGATGGAACATATACTGCTGATCAGTTAGCAGGTATTGTTCAATTTGCAGGAATAGAACAGCAGTCTCAATTGCCTTGTGTGTCTGTGTAGGCTTGCACATAGCAACATGTGTATATATAAGTGTGTGCATAGAACAATATAGCTACTTTCAGTTCCCTCAAATATAGCTTTTTAAGCAAAACCTCTATCATCCATGTGTGTTCATCTTAGTTATTATTTTGACCAAGGTGGGGAAACCTCAGGGTTAAGTTTCAATAGAAATGACCTAGTTGATCCTGGGGCAAAATAAAAAAAGACACTTAGTATTCAGTAGTTTTGAGGCCCAGAATTCATTTTAAGTACCAGAACTGAACAATGGTCACAATCCCGCCACACAAAAGCCCACCCCTAGTTTAGGCTGCTCCAGGCATTCTTCATTTCTGCCTTGCAATTAAGAGTTGAAAAATAATGGGTTTGTTGCCGTGATTGTTAAATAATGGGGAATCAAAAATCCTTCTCAGTCTACTGCAAATCACCCAGAGATCTACCATTAAAACCAGACCTGCTTTTCCTTCTTTAGATAACCATGACAACAACATGCCTCCAGCTTGCTGAAGGCTGTGATTAAACAAATTCAAAAAATAAAACCCAAAAAAGGAGGAAGATGCCTATAAAGCAAGTCTTAGCACATCATTGGCATCAGTGGACATCAATTTCCCACT
>NC_056526.1:28365382-28433155 GCF_019175285.1 Sceloporus undulatus
TTGGTGATAATTTCACCTTTTAATCCTCCTGATTTTTTGCCGACTACATTTCCACTAACCATTGCGCCCATGGACCTGGGTTGAGCGCCCTCTGGAACTTGCAAGAAAATCCAAAACATCCCCGAGGATGGTCGGCAGCAAAAATCTCCACTCCCACTCTTCTATTCCCTCTTACGAATGTTTACTACACATGTGCCAGGTGCTGGCAAGATTAATATACGGCACAATAAAATCACAGTGGGGTACTTTGAGATGGCCTAAGGGCTAATCAGTAAATATTGATTGAGTGACAACTTCACATTATTCAAAAGCTCAAGGGGGAGATTCTACACCATCTTTTCCTGTCCCTGGTCACTCAAAGATGCTTTCAAAAAGAATATTTTTCAGCACTTCTCAAAGACCTACAAACTTGGGCTTTGGCAACTGTCTGAGGAAGATAATTCCAAAGTAATATTATATATCTCTTAAACTTATTTGGCCTTTCAAAACTATCTGTACTTTTATTTTATTTTATTTCAAGGATTTATATCCCACCTTTCTCCCACAGTGGGATTCAAAGTGGGAAGGTGTACTTTTGGCAGCGGGAGATCTTGTAAAAATATGTGTAGCATATTGTTAGAGTGAGGGTTCTTACAGGAGTTCCATATTCATTTCACTGACACTTTTCTGTATTTCTCCATTACACTCTAGATATTTAAATGATTTCTATGAGTTGGAGTTACAGCATGGTTCAGGAGTTATGGGCTGGAACATTCCAGTAATGAAAGGCGTTCTGCCTTCACCCCGAGAATCTCATACAGCCATTATATACAGTAGGAAAGACTCTGGAAATGCAAAGATGTTTATTTTTGGAGGGATGTCTGGCTGTCGACTTAATGACCTTTGGGAGCTTGACATAGGTGAGTACAGTTAGATTGTAAATAAAATATTTCTATACTTTTTGTATACCAAAGAATGGCTAGTTTTGAAGGATTTGTAATTTAATTGGGCTTCATTATGTGGCCTCTACTTTTAACACAAAACATAAACAGTTTCATCCCCTTGTATCTTTTGTATAGGGAGCTGCAGCCAGTCCTAGTCTTTCTCACATGTACCTGTATGATACCATATGTTTAAAAATTACCTTTTTGCTCCATTCACACTTAATATTTTAGGTGCATACTTAAAATGTGTGAAGGTGGGCTTAAACTGACAAGCATTTTAAAAGCAGAATACAGAAAAGGGACAAGCTCCATGTGCTCTATGGCTATCTGTTTATTCATTAAAAAAAGTCCAGCACATTCTGGACTCTATGAGAAAATAATGCATTCCTATGTGGTTTTATGGGATATAGTTAATTTAGTGTTGTTCTGTCTTTATAATATCTATAATATATTTATATTTGTGTATGTTTCTAGTCCCTGAAGAAGGCCTTTTCTCATAGAGGCTGAGCTTTTATTTAAAAATCAACAACTAATAAACAGTTGACCATCTCAGAGTACGTGAAGCTTGACTCTACTGTTTTCTCCTTAAACTGACAAACTACTACCTTTTCGGAGGCTAAATTTATTTGTCAAGTTATTTATGTGTCTTCTTCTTTACTCTGGCTAATGGCAATTCTATGATAGGGTTTCCTTAGCAAGATTTATTCAGAGGTTTGTCATTGTCTTCCTTTTAGGCTGACAGAGTATAACTTGCCCAAGGTCACCCAGTAGGTTTCTGTGGCTGAGCAGAATTTCAGATTCTGATCTCCCAGAGTTTTACTCCCCCACTCAAACCACTACACCATTCAGGCTGTCATTCATCAAGAGTGTTTTGATATACCGTATATACTCGACTATAAGTCGACCTCATGTATATGTCGAGGGCAGGTTTGGGGCCCGAACTTATGTATTTTGGTATGACCCATGGATAAGTCGAGGGTAAACCTAGGGGCATGTAACAAAGGATCTAAAGTGGATGAAGCAAAGGAAAGCAATGCCAACAAACTTACACAATTCCAGCGGGCATATATTTGTGCTCATATTAAAGGCTGGATGAGTGAGAGACTAGAAGGGAGTAAGTCCTTCCAAGGCAGATTAAACTCTTGCCTTTCACCATATATATATGCGTTAAAATACAGTACTTACATTGACCCATGGATAAGTCGACCCAGGTTTTTTGGGTCAATTTTTTAACCTAAATTTCTAGACTTATACATGAGTATATACAATATTCAGTGAGTCTCTGCTAACATGTAAGCCATACATTATATTAAAACATTTGTTGACCAGAATCATAAAAACAAAGGAATAAAGCATTTGTAACTTTGAGAAGGAATCATGAAAGTGTTTAAGTAGCTACAATTACCAAACGTGAAACATATGTTGTATATCATTCTGTTGTATAGTACAGACATTTTATAAATATTATTTAAAGCCTACAAATGTCCCTTTCAGAAGGCTTCTCTTTCTTAAAACTCTACATATTTAGCTTTTGTGCATGCACAATGCCCTGAAATTCAAGGAATGATATGCTTAGAATCTTGTGATGGTGTACTTCATAAATGTCCAAAGAGATAATCCCTTCTTTGTGCTCTCTCCTCTCCTCTCTCTCTTTCTCTCTCTCTGATTTTATTTGTCTTAACAGAATCAATGACTTGGTCGAAATCAGAAACAAAAGGGACAGTGCCACTTCCTCGTAGTCTCCATACAGCCAGTGTAATAGGAAACAAGTATGTCTGTTGTTAAAAGCTCACCTATAGAAAGGTACACCTAGTAGGAGACTGTTACTCTAGTGTTTGTATTTAGGGAACCTACCTGTGTCTATCTCTGTGAAATGCAAACAGCATCAACCTTACAAAAAGTTCTCCTGGGAGGCTGATGTGGTCCCCCCAGTCTCCCAGGACATTATCAGACAAGGAAAATTGGAAGTATAATCCAATGGCAATCCGTACGCAATCATGAGGTTTCATGTTATTGCGTGATAGACTACGACACACAGTTTTGGGCAATCGCAAGCTATTTTCAGGCAATGGGAAGTCAGTCCGAATACAATTGTGGGTTTCACATTATTGTGTGATAGACTACCACACGCAATTTCGGGGAATGACAAGCTATTTTCGAGCAATGGGAAGTCAGTTCGAACGCAATTTGAATTTACGTAAATTTGCTGAAGTAGCGAATTCATGTGAATGTGTTTTAGCCCCACTTTCTTTTCATTCGGAATTAAGAGAAATTCCTCCTGTGTGATAAACTCCCCAGTGTTGCTCACCCCTTATTTATGAAGTTGCAGAACCATAGCTTTGAAAACAAAGGACACTCACCTTTGAATTGATCATATTGTATATGGCTGCAATCCTCTCCAGCTCACTCTCTATATTGGGGTGGGGATGCTTTTTGATCCTGAGGACAGGTCACTTTCCAATTTAGGAAGGAGATCATGCCCTTTATTCCAGCAAAGGGTATAACGCAATTTGAAAGACAGAGTAGGTGGATTTAATTTGGGCATTTTCCCACTACAAAACATAGATCAATTCTGTGCTTGCTTTTCAGGAGTAAATGTCAGTACAGCAGTATTTCTGGCTGCAGAGCACAGCTCAGTTTTGCACAGGCTATTTAAGTGTTGTTTATATACCCTCTTGATAAAAAGAAGCCTGTGGCATCTGTTCTATATGTTGGAGGCTCCTAATTCCTCCTGTATAGTATGCCAATGATAAATTAAGAAGAAGTATTTTAAAACAATAATAAAATATAGTAGGAGCTGCTATTCATTGGTCCATATAGAAATTGATTTGAGATGTGTGGGACGGCTTATGTATTGCAGGTAAGAACTTTAAGTGTATTTGCTACAAGTGCTTTTAGTATTATCCAGACACTTATATGGTCACAGTCCTATGCAGATGTTTAATCCATCATGAAGGAGTGGATTTGTGCCAGAGGGCTTTGCTCCTGTATCTCCAACATCCCCAAACTGAATGTCACTTTTATATATGCCAGTTTCTGAAGTCCATATTGTGTATAGGTTTATACATGTAAACATCAAATGAGTCCAGAAACAGAATGGTCAGCACCTCAGTATGTGTTGGGTCTCACTTATCCAGAAATCCGAATTCTGAAATACTCCAAATTTCAAAATTGTCTACATTGGTGGCTGAGATAGTGACATCTTTACTTTCTATTGGTTCAATATGCACCAACTTTGTTTCATGCCCAAAATTATTAAAAATATTATGTATAAAATTACCTTCAGGCTAGGTGAATAAGGTGTATATGAAACATAAACAGATTTCATGTTTAGACTTGGGTCTAATCTCAAAAATAACTCATTATGTATATGCAAATATTCCAAAATCCAAAACACTTTTGGACCCAAGCATTTCAGGTAAGGGATACTCAACTTGTATTCCTATCGCCACATACCATATGACTGAATATCTGCCTAGAGAGCTCCTATGAATGCCTGTTGTATAACTGGAAACCTGGCATATGCATTCTGTAAGATGACTGAAATAACTTACATACATTATGTTTTAATTGTCTGAATTTAGATAATTTTAAAGGTGTGATTTGTTTTAAATGTTTTTATCAGTGTATTTAATGTTTTAACTACATTACCTTGTGGGCTGAGAGGTTACACATAGACAGACAGACAGATAACAGAATTCAAACTTGGTCATGCTTGGAGTAGATTCCTCAAGAGCACTGGGACAACTTAATCACATTTGATTTGCTTCTTATTGCTTTCATTGGGCCTACTGTAAACTTGGTCTTAGCCTGGATCCATACGATCTTCTGAACACAAATGTGCGTGTCATCTTTTTTTAAAAGCTGTGTATTTGTTATGAGCATATCATCTTTTTATATAGGGCTCCAACTAGTCTCTCAGGCAAAAATTTTGGATCTACATGCTCTTCACTTCAGCTTTGTACAGCACCAGACGCTGTCACACCATTCACTGGATCCTTGTCTTGATATATCAATTAGATATAATCCCAGCCTTCTCCTGATTTGCTACTGTTGACTCAAAAGATTTGTTAGAAATAAATGTGCTTGATGGTTTATTATATGGGTATATGTGATGATACATCTCATTGCCAGATAACAGGTGACTACAGATACCATTTATTTTTTAGTTAGTGTGATTTTTTTAGTTAGTTAGTATATCCAGGAAAACTATGTAGCACCTTGCAACCTGGTGAGAGACATTCTGTCATGCCTCTTCATTGCTGTACTTTGTTACCAAAATTCAGTTATCCTGCTGCTTGACTGGCTCCTACAAATAATCAACTTCTAACATAAATACAGTGTTTACCACAGTGACCCAACCATGGGATCAGTGATTGTCTGTGGCCTCCTGCAGCTGTTGTAAAAAACTGCAGATAATTCTGATAGGTGACTACAACTGCTTTTTAATTTTGGAGTAACTTGATCCTAGTAAGTTATAACTTTTGAATAATATGTGGAAATTTTCCTCTGGTTAGTGAAATCTGATTTTCATGCAACCAGTGTTACAACACAATTCTCTTGGACATTTATACAATAGTATAAGGAATATCTTTCTGCCTGCTTGAAAGAAAAGAGGGAAAGTTAGCTTCAGTTTAAAATGCATACCTTTTCATCTTTGGGTTGTAGATGCCCTAATAAGTACAGGGAACTTTTTCCCCCCTTTCCCACAGTGACGGTATTTAGATAAAGCAATGGACCAGAATTCTGGATTCAGGGAGATATGACTGAGCCCTGGTGTATGTTGTCAAATCATTCTTGCTGAGAGTAGAAATGGTCAAACAAACCATAGCTCTTCTCTCCCCCTTTTTTGTATTGTGATGTCCAAATTTTGCAGTTGTGCATGCTTCCTAATATGTCCTGCTACAAATGGAGATGCTTAAAAAACCTTCAGTTCATGATATGTTTATGGAATGTTTATTGTGATGTCCTAACCCATTAGCCTTGCTTGTCTCTTCCCTGACAAGCTAGATAAATAGCATAGGGTTTTTTGTTTTGGGGTTTTTGTTTTTTTTAGTTTATTATTTGGGTTTGTTGTGGGAGAGACAAGTAAGACTATAAGCTGTTTAGAACTTCAGCTCCCAGAAATCCTCACTATTGGCTGGAGGCTTGTGGGAGTATAAAACAATCAAAGTTGTACAGCCACTAATCTAGCAAACAAGCAACCTATTGTCCTTTTTGCAGAACAGCTTGCAGTGTGGCATGGAAAGCTAGAACTGGGGGAAAGAGAATGAAGCTCAAGGTCTAGTTAATAAAAGAAGAGGAAATATTGACCTGCATCCAACAAGAATAGACCCATTTGAATAACAGAACATACATTGGTGTTGACTTACCAAGTTCCCAGTGATTCAGTGGTTCTTCTCTAATTTGGATCAACAGTTGGATTTATGCCAGATTTTTTGGAACAGTCTAAAAAAATGACCATGGCAAAATAAGCATTGGAAAATAAACTTGCTTATCTCTTGCACCATTTTCTTCTTGTCTTCCCTGCCCTCCTTCATATTTCCAGAATGTACATTTTTGGTGGATGGGTTCCACAGAGCACAGATGAGAACCTATCCTCTCAAGATGGAGAATGGAAATGTACTGGCTCATTTTCTTATCTAAATTTGGGTTAGTATCCCCGTGCTTTTGTTGTTAATTTACAAAGCAATCCTGTATGCTGGTGGGGGAGAAATATGCTGCACTATGGGGAGTGGCATAATTTTTATTCTGTTGGGGCTTCTGCCTCACTGTAGCTTGTCAGTAAATCTCAAGTAAATTGTTGCATCTTAAAGGTACAAGTTAAAGGATAGTGTCACACCTTAAAGATGCTCAAGGTCTTAGTGGAGGGACAGTGCCATCAGTCTTAGGCTTCAGTCTGTTTTGTTAAGCCACAACCTCCAAAGTGCTTCAAAATCTAGTCACGTCCATCCACTGCATGTTCACACCATACAGGTTCTTTATGAAACAGTTGATTAGTCAAAATTTCAGAATGTCAGGTCAAGAAAATGGTTGATTTATGGATTGTGAACACAGTGCTCAAAGCAGAAATTTCCTCATATCCATTTGATTAATTGATAAGTTTCTATATAGCGAGATTTAAATTTATGGTTGGGGACCATCATGTTTTCATGCACTAATTTCCATCATATGTTGCATTTATCAGATACTATGGATTGGATAAATCTAATCTCAGATTGTCAAGAAGACAAAAATAACTTGTTGCCTGGCCCAAGAGCTGGTCATTGTGCTGTCATAGTTGGCACTCGCTTGTATATATGGAGTGGCAGAGATGGTTACAGGAAAGCTTGGAACAATCAAGTTTGTTGCAAAGATCTTTGGTATCTTGATACTGGTGAGTGACCAAATAATATTTTTGGTAACTTTTCAGATGATCATTTATAACCCATGTTCTAAGCATCTGATGTTTGTAAACATTCAAAAATATTGTACAGATTTCAAGTGTATAACAAACTAATCTGTTCTGAACCTTCACATTTAGGGCTGGCTTAACTAATAATAATAATAATAATAATAATAATAATAAGTTTTATTTATAGACCGCTATTTTGCAATGATCATAGCGGTGTACAGTAAAAATTGCAATACAATACAATACAAAATACAAGGTGACAGTAAAAGGAGGGAGAAGTCTCGTCCTTCAGGCTGTCCCTGATGGAGCTGGGTCTGCCTGATCGCTCCCTCTCAGGCCAAGATGACAGTTAAAAGAGGGAGGAGCCTCTTCCTTCAGGCTGTCCCTGATGGAGCTGGTACTTCATTTTGTTTGAAGGACTAGGAGAGTATCATATATTTCTGTATTACCTTTCTTCCTTCTCCCTTTTTTCATTTCAACAAACCATAATTTGCCATCATATCCAAGCTAGGCAAGCTAGAGGTTGTATAAACTATATTTTGTTAGTTTGAGGCCTCCTTCAAAATAATTGATTTGGATGTAAACTACAGATATTAATACATGTTCTTGGATGCTAAGGGAATGAAAGAGGACAGAAATACAAATGATACAAACATTGATTATTATTTTCACAGCAGTTACATAATAAGGAGTCTTTGAAAGGTGACAAGCAGTGGCAGCTACCACGTCAGGGAAAGAAGTGAGCCTTTAACAGATTTTCATTCAGGAACTGCCCAAGGTGCTGAACCCTGTCACCAAAATAGGCATTTTGCCTTTAATGTTTAGAAAAGAAAAAAAAAGAAAAAGAAAAAACACCAAAAAACCAGAACAAATTCACTACCCCCCAACATGCTAATAAGGTAAAAAGAATTACTTGTGAGAAAGCCATCCTAGCATGGATAAGCACATTCACCCATGTGTCATGATAAAACAAAGGCTTTGTACAATCCAAATTTAGAGACTGACTAGTTTACCATACTACACTCTTATAACACTGATATTCCACTTTAATTGCTCTAGCTGCCTCCTGTTGCACTCTGGGATTTGCAGTTGAGGGAGCGGCATTTAGGATTCTCAGTCAGAGAGCTCTTAGGCCTCACTGAACTACAGAAACCAGAATGCAACAAGAGGCAGCTAGAGCAGTAAAAGTGGAATAGCAGCACTATACGAGTGTAATGAGTTAATGTGGTAAGTCAGAGACAGAATTAAAAACTTGTTGATTAAATTCTTGTTTAGTTTTTCCCTGTTGGAATTTGCCTTGGAAGTTACTTTTTTTTTTGTTGCAAGTTGATGTACCAGTCTTTCTGTGTGGTCCCAGAAGTCAATAACTAGACCTGATAGTGTTAATATATATGGTTGTATAGAGCAACAATGTGACTCAAGCATTCTCATAATCTTTTTTGGGTTTTCTCATTTTGTTCAGATCTGTTTATTGTGTCACATGCAGTCTTCCCAGTGTGTTCATTGCTAAATAACTGGTAATATTAGTAATGGGTTTCTTGTGGAATCTTGGGCCCGTTACAGATGGGCTCTTGAGGCGCCCCATCACATGCTAGGGGTTGGCCGCGGACCTAGCATCCACACTGGCCTCACCCCAGCACGTGACGGGGGCGTAATAATGGTGGCGGCCTATACACACAGGCGCCACCATTATTACGTATCGGACGCATAGCGTCCGCACGACGCTTATGACGTCATGAGTGCACCACTGGCGCCTCGCGGCGTCATAACCACGCCACGGGAAGAAGCACCATTTTGGGGCTTCTTTTTTGCTCCGTGTGGGAGCCGCGCGGTTTGGCTGCTGCGGCTCCCTCGCGGAGCAACCAGCAGCGCCAGCAGACCGCCGCTTTTAGGCAGTCTGTAACGCGCCTTAAACTGTCCTAAATAAAGCTTTATTCAAATGTAACTGGAGCTCATTGTTCTTTAAGAGAAACCACCAGCACCATCACAGGTACAGCTAATCAGAGCTACTACTAATTCATTTCAAGTTAAATGGGATGAAGTACCTACTGTGGAAGAGTATCTTCTTCAGCTAAATTTGGATATCCAAACACCTGCTGTGGCTGAAATACCTATTACTGTGGTACCTGAAGCATCTTCACCAAGTGCACAAGGTAATATAGATTTTAAAAAATAATAATATAGTCAAATAGTTGTAAGGCTCTTTCCCAAACACATGGAGTATGTGTTCTGTGTTAATTTTGAGGTGACATGGGAGGGATGCCTGAAAAGCACTCTGCAGGTAGGACAAGGGAATAGCAATAACTGGATAGTTCTCCAATAATTTCTTTACTTCTTTTTCCATTTATGTTTCAAGGACTCTATAGAACAAGGGTGAAAAACTTGTGGAATTCCAAATGCTGTTGGACTTTTACCCCCATCATCCCTCACCATTGGCTTTATTGGCTAAGGATTATCAAAATTATAGTCCAACAACAGCTGTTAGCCAGCCTGGTGTACAATAATAGAATGGTTCACCACCATATCACCCTGACCTAATTTCATCTCATAATGCAAGAAAATCTAATATAGTAACTTAATAATTAAAAAATCTGAGGTACTTTGAGCAATTCTCTTTCCTCTTACTAAGAGTAATGTAAGAATAAACCAGAACTGACAATTTTTGTCAAACATTCCTTAATATTCAAGGGAAATGACTTGGAAATCAAACATTTAACTAACTTGCCTTCCATTTGCTTAAAAAAAACAACAACCAAGATTAATTGAGTAATCAAGCATGCATCTCAGAATTTTTCATACCATCCGCATTATCCATTCTATCCCATTTCTCTCAGTTTCCTTCCCCTCTCCATCTGCTTTTGGGTACCTATAGCAGTTCTACCAAGAGATTAGCATTTTACCTTACTAGAACATGCAATCCCACAACCACAAAAAGATAATGCCAAGGGGGAGGGACCCTTTTACCCAAACCTTAGAGATGTGTTACATAGGCCAGAATTCTTTTGAGATCAAGTGGAGTGTAAGGCTCCTATCTATATAACCGCAGGGTTGTGAAGAAGACAGCAGCAGTCACACCAGTGAAAGGAAAAGGGAACTGTTCTGGACCATCTCACTGAAAGTATTGTGGATTGTTGCACTGTAGAGGAACTGCAGGGAAGCACTTGTATAAGAAACCTGTGTGTGCTGGCCTGTCAGAATTGCATCAGTTAATAAAACTAGTTGTTGTGCTAATGTAAAGTGCCTACAGGATCCTGGCCTTAATTAATCTAAGATAGAAGTTGGTTAAGGTACCAGTTGATGAAAAGAGATGTGCAACAGCTTTTGTGGGACAGAGTCCACATTGCTTCTTAAAGCCCAGATAGGCAATTAGGGTGAGCTTTTTTTGGTCTGGTCCTACTTTTGACACACAGGAAGCAACAGTGACTAGGTATGCTTTTTATCAACTTTGGCTGGTATACCAACGATATATTTCCTTAGAAAAGTGTGACCAGGCTACAGATATTCAAGCTGTAGTAATCTCACAATTGGATCATTTCCCCACAATGTTGAAAGAGTTCCATAATTTCATGTCACTATCTCACCTCGCAGTCCCATAAGCAATTCGTATACATTCCACAGGCACAAAAGGTTTCTCCTTCCACAAAAAACAAACAAAAGACCTTTGATTTTTTGCAATTTCATTTTTGCTCACGCTAATAAATTTAAAGGTCTACAGAATGTTGTCTGAAGACAGATCATGAGAAAATTAATATATATGTTAAGAAACTCAATTGTGAAGCTTTTGTCCCAATTCTACTTGACCTCCTAGCTTCACTGAATCCCATTTGAATCCTCCCTTAGTAGAGTCAGGTACTTTCTAATGCAAATGTTACAACAGCTTCTGGAATTGAAATGTTCCTGCCCCACTGTAAGCTGTCCATTCTTTTTAAAATAGAGAATCTCTGTAGAGAGGGAACATCTCTGTTACTTATGCTAGGGGTGAGGGACCCAATGCCCTACAAATGTAGACAGATTACAGCTCCCATATCTCTCATTGTAGGCTATACTGGTCAGTACTGACGGGAGTTACAATCCAACAGCATCTGTATCTTTTGTTTTCATTTTTGAATACATTACAATGAGAAACAGATTTTGATATTCATGTCCTTACGATAGTAATATGAAAACAAACAGTTTTTGTGTGACACCTAACAGGGATAACAGACTTCACCGAATCTCAAAGCTTTATGCAATCTTCTGTTGTACATTTATATGAAATATGGTTCTTGTCTGCAGTAAAACCTAACAAATATAATCTTTCCTCCAGGAATCAAGCTGGATCTTCACAGTCAAACTCTCAATAAAGCTCCAAACAATGTGAGTATATACTTGTGTGGGATAAAACTTGGAATTCTCTAAGTATTTCTAATATGTTGGAGCGAAAAAATTAATTGAACTGTGTTAAGGTGGGCAATTTATGGACTGCAACTCCCATGAACTCTCAAAATTGGCTATGCTGGATATCACTGATAGAAGTTGCAGTCCAGTATCAGAAGGGCCACATGTCCCCCATCCTTAGTCTAAAGTTTAACTTCATCCTCTTAGTCTTATACATATTTTTGTAAAGGGATTGAAGGACATTCCTATCTCTGTGCAGCAGAATGTGGGAGAATGTAGTAAGAGGGGCCATAATTTAATTTGAACATTGGCTAGAATGGAGACAGCATGGGCTCCAACCACATACCGTATTTTCCGACGTATAAGACGACTTTTTAACCCTTTTAAATCGTGTCAAAAGTCGGGGTCATCTTATATGCTGGGTTAAGCCCAGCCACAGAGGCTGCAAGAGAGCCCCGTGGCCCAGTGTGTTCGGCGTCGGTCTCCTCTCGCCTTCCAGGCCTCCATAGGCCCCTTGAAGCTGGCGCACGCACAGCCGGCTGCCACCTTCCCAGGCCTCCATAGGCCCCTTGAAGCCAGCACGCGCACGGCTGGGCTGCCGCCTTCCCAGGCCTCCAGAGGCCCCTGAAGCCAGTGCATGCACAGCCGGGCTGCCGCCTTCCCAAGCCTCCATAGGCCCCTTGAAGCCGGCACACGCATGGCTGGGCTGCCACCTTCCCAGGCCTCCAAAGGACCCTCAAGCTGGTGCGTGTGGGCACCAGGCCCCCTTAACTTGACCTATAGTAGGCCAGGGCATTGCCTGCATGCGAGGTAGGCTTTGCAGACCTCAGCAGAGGCCTGGGGAGCTGGCACACGTAGGCGCTAGCTCCCCCAGTGGGTTGAAGTTTAAAAGTTGTGGGTTTTTTAATTTTTATTTGGTATGCGTTGGAAGAGGGGTAGTCTTATACGGCGAGTATATACCAAACTATATTTTAACTGGAGAAGTTGGGGGAGTTGTCTTATACACTAGAAAATACAGTACTCATTACTGCAGAAGCTGTTTAAAAGACCATGTCTAGTGTGGACCCTATCAGAGGCTTGGGTTGTTCTTTTCCCTTATGTACCTTGGCAGCTGATTCCTGACAGTGAAATGTTGTTGTTGTTGTTGTTTTGTGCCTTCATGTCATTTCCAACTAATGGTGACCTTATCATAGGAGTTTCTTAGCAAGATTTGTTCAGATGGTTTTTGCCTTTCCCTTCCTCTAAGGCTGAGAGAGTGTACCTGCTCAAGGTCATCCGGGGCTTTCCATGGCTGAGCAGAGATTCAAACCCTGGTCTTTAGAGTCCTAGTCCAACATTCAAATCATTACACCAGGGGTCGGCAAACCTGCTGGCCCGCGGGCCCGGATGCGCCGCCAAGGCTTCTTACCGGCCCCTGTGCAGTCTGCCGTGATTGCCGCCGATTTCTCGCCGCTCCGGCCGCCATTTTGTTTTTCAAAATGGCGGCCGAAGTCTCGCGTGACCTCAGGATGGCAAAGTCACGCGAGATTTCGGCCGCCATTTTGAAAAACAAAATGGCGGCGCCCATGTAGGAGGCCTGGTGCAGCCCCTGTAGCACTCCAACAGGGTTCCAGGGGCTGCAGCAGGCTCCACCTCGCCCTCCGCCCTCCTCCTCCTCCTCCCTAAGAGCAGGGAGAGGAGGAGGAGGAAGAAGGAAGGAGTACAGAGCGAGGGAGCCAGAGCAGCAGGTGCAGCCACCTCAAAGCCAGAGGTTGGTTCATTGGGGGAGGGGGTTAGCTGGGTCTTCTTTCTGCAAAATCCCCTCTGAGCACCTTGTGGCTTTTCTGGGTTGAAACTGTGCATGCTTGCTGTAGTTTATTTTCAATTGCATTTTAGTAATTTCCTTGCTTGCACCTTCATTAGTGTTGTTATTATTATTACTACTTGCCCTGGGTGTTCTTTCTGCAAAATCCCCTCTGAGCACCTTGTGGCTTTTCAGAGTTGAAACTGTGTTCATGCTTGCTGTAGTTTATTTTCAATTGCATTTTAGTAATTTCCTTGCTTGTAATTTTATTAGTATTATTATTATTACTACTACTACTTGCCCTGGGTGTTCTTTCTGCAAAATCCCCTCTCAATGAGAAAGAGGGGGAGGAGGTGGAAAGGTGAGTCATTTCAGGTCTGCCTTGGGTTTTTTCCATTATTTTTTAAAAATATATAACACTTATTTTTGTTGTTTTATTTCATTATTTTTATTATTGCTTTTTATTTCATTTCATTATTTTTATTATTTATGAAGGTGAGACAGTGTGACTTTCCAAAGTGCTGTAACAAAGGTCTGCTGTAACAATGATAGTGGTGGTGGTGATGATGATGATGATGCTTCGCTGGAAGCTCCACCCCCAGTGTGTGGCTCCACCCCTGGAGGGTGGAAGCTCCACCCTGGCATGTGGCTCCACCCCCAGAAGGTGGAAGCTCCACCCCTGGCATATGGCTCCACCCCTGGAGGGTGGAAGCTCCACCCCCAGCTTCGGCCCCCCCAGTTGTCTGAGGGACAGCAACCTGGCCCCCGACTCAAAAAGGTTGCCTACCCCTGCATTACACCATGCTAGCTGTCTCATAAAAACAGCTGGGCAACTGCATAGAGGCCAGGGACCAATTTATCCTCCAAGCCACCCTCTAGGCTAAATCCCCATGCACAGCAAGCTCAAATACCTCAAATTTCCTTGGTAGTCTCTCTAAAAAAAATTGCAATAGGAAGTGATATTGCAGCACATCCTGTCACCATTTTGAGAATAACAGAAGAGAAAAACAATGATATTAGAGAAAATACAGTATTCTGAGTGCTTATGGAGGTCAGGTATAGGTACTTTCATGTGTTTTCAGATATTTTGGCAGTTTTCTTCATGATTTGGGGAAAAATGCTCCAAAATAATGCTGGGTAGGCAGGTGGAGGCGGGGATTGTATTGGTGGGGGGATTTCATAGGCTCAGTCCAGGTGCTGCAGTTTGCCCACTATGAAAAGCAGACCTTTCTGATTTTGTCTCCACTTCATAACTAGCTTAGATATAAAGTAAGGAAGGATTCCCTTGATTATGAGGCTGAAATAATAGGTCATTATCATGAACTGATTGCTGCTTCTTCCCCCTGTTTAGGTGCAAATTTCCATTTTGGAGACTAAAGGAAAGGTTCCAGAACCTGACCATGCAAAGAAAAAACATTCCATTTCCAAAGAGCCCAGCACCCCTTTAAGTTTGCCTGGTAGCACTTTAGGTAAGAAAAATGTAATCAGAACTGTGAGGTATACTTGCAATTGTACATAGGACAAAAACATGTGTTTGGTTTAATCAAATAACCAAGGTAGAGTTGAGTGCAAATAGTATCTTCACAAGAGCAGTTGGTTCTGCAGTGAATGTAGGGAAGGTTTCTACAGGTGTAAAGTTTTCTGTCATTTCAGTTTGGTGCACATGTAAGCTGGGCCCAATTCTAAAGGAGACATGGGGCCACACCTCTTTCTGACAAGCCCAAAGCTTGCGATCATTGCCTTTTTTGAGGTCACTCTTAGTATGTGTTGTGCTTTTTCCTCTCCTTGTTTTAGGTCCACAGATCTCAGCCAGTATAAATGAATTACTTGACTTTGACTCAAGAATTTCAAAACTGGACACTTCTGTATCCAGTATTATCTCTACTGCAAAAAATATGACATCCCAACAGGCTGTTAAAACAGAGTCATCAAGTACAAATGGGGCAGTTTTGAAAGATGAAACTTCATTAACAGCAGTCATTTCAAAACCTGAAGGTTTGACATGTTTCACATAATGTATATTTTGAGGCATAATATCACATTTATAGTTTCTTTTTCATTGTGACTGTGTACCTCATACTTCATAGAGTCTGTGATATGTTTGGATCATGTCTTAGCTTATTAAGATGCAATATAAACAAGGTTTTTGCCCACTCAGGCAATCCTATGCTCAAGTCTGCCAACAAACCACAAAGTCTTCACTTGTCAAGAAAACCCCATGATAGGTTTGCCTTAGGGTCAACTTGATGGCACACAGTGACAGATGAAACCCAGATGAAAGTATGGGTTTTATGTGTGTTGAGTATTTTAGTAATAAATAATTTCTTTTCCAAGATATACAGTTTCCTATGAGAATCATTTCCCCTGTTGAATCTATTTTATTGGATATCTTCATTTTTTCACTCAGTGTTTCAATGTATTTGCCATTCAAATACTATTGAAGCTTTTTTGTTCCCATGGTTTTGTCCGTGTTTATTTAATTTTGAATAAAATTGTTTTGTCCATCGGTTGAACAAGTTCTATCACTATTTTTAAAAGTCATTGCATCTAAAAATTTCATTTAATTTTTTTAACATGGAACACTTACTGAAAATATTTTATTAAGTATGCTTTTTTCAGTGTCAAAATTCACTGTGTCTGCCATTTATAATATATACACCATGCCTGGTGCAGAGTTTTTAAGTAAGTCATTAAGTAAGTCAGGCCTTTCCAAACTAGGTCCCCCTCTATTTTCCTGCCTCCCCCCACTCCACTTCTCTCCCTTTTTCTCCATCCCTTTTTCCATCCTATCTGCTCCCCACTATACATTTCTTTTTTACAAATCTTCCACTGATTTTAACTGTGATTTTATACTATTGTTTTAATATCTGTCTGGTTTAATCTCTTCTTAGTATTACTATGTTTTTATGCTGGGGGGGAGGGATAGGGGTTTTAGAATTTTAACTGTATCCTCTTTTATTGTTGTAATCCACATGGATTCCAAGTGATTAAGCGGAATATAAATAAATATTATTATTAAAATATTATTAAAAGCAACAATGTGTATTCATTCAATCCTGTTTCTACCACTTAGTGTGTATTTGAGTGTATTCTTGACATAGTTGCAGTTTTAGGATTTCTTTTTTAAAAGAACCTAAGTGTGTTATACATTATACTGATGAAGCATTATCTCTAAAATGTATCTAAAGGATATTGTTGAAAGCTGTGTTTACTGAAATGTAAATATGATTTTTCTTCAAGCTAAAGAGACTGCTGTGCCCTCAACAACTTCTGTTAGCTCACATGATTCAGCTATACAGTCGCCTGTAAGTACTAGTATAATAAGGCATATTATATTGATGTGTCACACTTGCTCACCTAAGATTTAACGTCTAGAGATTATCATTTTAAAAATTTATTTTAAATTTCTCTCTCTCTCTTTCTCTAACTCTAATGCAGAGGGCGTGATTTTTGCATAGCTGTGTGTCCCCTCAATCCCACTATGAATTGCAATATACTCTCCTGCGCCTTTGAATTTGTCTTGGTAGTGGCAGCAACGTCTTCCCCCACCACATACACACACAAGGTGGATGTTCATTATGCACCTCACTTTACAGGGAAAGCACACTTCTTTGCCAATATAACAACCAATTTAGAGGCAGCTGGAGGCAGTGGGGAAATGGGCAGGCTCAAAACCTGGTAGGATTACATATGTAGCAAAATCTTGCTCACCCCTGCTCTAATCAGTTTTGTATTTAAGCACTAGCTTGATAGCTATAACAATTTCATACAGGTGAGTGTGAGGGCCAACAGAGAAGAGGCAGAACACAATGTCCCTCCTTTCTGCCAAAGAATAAAAGGCTGAGGGTCTGATGCAAGATTACAAGAACTCTCCCTCTTCTGTCAGATCCATCAAGCTTGTAAAATATACAGATGAGTAAGCAGTGAAGGCTCATTTACAAGGCTAATATATAGGATGGCATCCTGCATGCCATTAGTTTAGATATTGTCCTGCAATCTCTTGATTCAGTTCTGCAGAAATATCGTATATAAACCACAATGCAATGAAAAAGGCTGTAAAAGAATAACTAAAAATCCATATAAACAGAAACATTTTTTTATTTTTCAGAATAACATAACAAATGTATGGTCCCAATTCAAAGGTGGAAAAGTATATATGACAATTGGAGATGTGATTTTCTAAATATTTTTTCATAAAATCAATGAAAAGGGGCAATAATTTCTAGCCATCAAAATTGAGAAGCTGCTATTATTGAGCCTCTGCTCCACTTCAACATAGAGATGTTATAATAGCTTAATGAGAGAGTTCTTGTAATAATTGGTGAGAAAATGTATGCTTTGAAGACCAGAAAAGCATTGCATACATGTTTGATTGTTTTATGCTGATATCATGCCAATGCATATGCAGTCAATCCTCCTTATCCACGGATTCTTTATCTTCATATTCAACCGTCCATGGTTTGAAGATATTAAAAAAATTGTTCTATAAATTCCCAAAAGCAAATATTGATTTTGTCATTTTATATAAGGGACACCATTTTACTATAACATTGTATTTAATGGGACTTGAGCATCCTCAGATTTTGGTATCCATGGTGTGTCCTAGAGCCAAACTCCAGTGGATACCAAGGGCTCACTGTTTATGATAAAGTATATACTCTCTGTGCTATTGGCAGGACTTCTGTTGCCAATGTGAAAAAAGACAAGGTCTTTCTCTTTCTTCTTCTTCATATCAAGTAACTTAGCAGTATGTATGTTTATATTATAAATTATTGTTATGTATACCACCCATACCTTAATGAAACGTGTTCTCTGAATCCTAGAAAACTTCACCACCAAAGCAGAATAGAAGAGTGAGAACACAAGAAAGAAAGTGGTATGATGTTGGCATTTTTCAAAGCAACAGTGCTTTAGTAAACCAATTCTATTTGCTATCAGAAGAAAAGGCCATAATTTCTGGCAAGGTAAGTTTTTATTGAATTTGTCTTCTGATTTTTAAAAACAAAAAACAAAACACCTGCAATGATTATAAAGGCAGAGGGAAACATTTTAGAATATTCAGGTAAAAGAATTTAGAATCAGTCTTTGCAGAGTGTAGTTCTATTGCTTTTTTCTTATATCTGTTGTCTTCTGTGATTCTGATTATTGCCATTGTAGTCTTGCAATAGTTTCACCTTCATGGTTGCCTCCTACCTCAAGTTATTTTAAGATCTCTGTCCCCTAGAGTGACAGGTCCATGACCAACATTCAGAGTTAAGCTCAATTAAATCTCATTCATTACAATGGGAGAGATTTGAATGTATCTTATCAATATCACTAGGTTTTTACAGCATTCACATTTGGTGGGAGTACATTCTGTACAGGTATATCTTTACATCACTAATGGGTGGATTGTATTATAGGTTGAATCTCCCTTATCCAAAATGCTTGGGACCAAAAAAATGGATTTTTTAAAATTTTGTAATACCCTTATTTGCATATATGAACTGGAGATGGTACCCCAGTCTAAACACAAAATTCATTTATGTTTCATATACACTTTATGCACATATATTGAAGGTAATTTTATACAATTTGTGCATGAAACAAAGTTTGTTTACATTGTTTACATTGAATCATCGGAAAGCAAATTTGTTGCTATCTCAGCCACCTACAAAAAAAGTTTTAGTTTTTGGAATATTTTGGATTTCAGAATTCTGGATAAAGGAGACTCAACATGTATTAACATAAATCAGGCACAGGTTCTAGATGTCCAGTCTGCAAAGAAACATGCTAGAGTTGGTTTCTTTGGATTGTTGTAAAATTATGAAATAAATGAATGATTAGTTCATCTTTGTTTTGTTTTGCTTAGGTAGACAATGTAGATGTTCCAAATGACACTTTACTTAAGAAACAGGATCTTGCTCCTGGCACTTTATACAGGTTCCGAGTTGCTGCCATTAATGGCTGTGGTGTAGGGCCATTCAGTAAAATCAGTGAATTTAAGACCTGCATCCCTGGATTTCCTGGAGCACCTTCCATTGTCAAAATTAGCAAGGTGAGAATCTAATAGGCAAACAGATGTATAAGTTTAGTACTGTGCAGGCTTGGAAAGGCAACTTTGGAGTTTGCTCTTATTCTGAGTATTAAGATACTATTCACAGCTCCAATCCCATATATCTGTATAATGTTACTAATTTTATAGTCTTCCTTACAGGATTTTTAGAGCGATTACTCAGGTGATGCATGTGAAGTTTGATGGGTACAAATACTAAGTCCCCATTATCCTTGGGTGGTAAACTTCTGGTTCTTTAGATGTTGTTGGACTTCAGCTCCCAACTTCTTTCACTCTTAAGTTTGTTGGCTAGGGCTGGTGAAAGTTGCAGGCTAACAGTATCTGGAGAGCCACATGTTTTCCACCTCTGTCCTTGGCAGTATGGGTATCACCCCCCCCCCCCCCCCCCAGGATCCAAGCACAGTCTTGAATGATCAAATGTAATAACAAAGAGTGCCTCTGAGCTTGTAAGTTTTGTTTTTAGCACATTCTTGAGGAACCTTAACAAATCCTCCCATCACTGAAATTAGGAGCTACAATGATCAGCACATTAGGCTTTGCTCCGTACAATACTCTTTTTCTACATACTGAGTGTGAAATAGAAATTGTACATGATGTGGATGTTATTTCCTCCTCTTCAGAGTGCTGATTGTATTCACCTTTCATGGGAGCCTCCTGTTTCACCTTCAGGAAATATCTTGGAATATTCAGCCTACCTGGCTATAAGAACCACCCAGCTCCATGAGAATCCTAGCCAGCTTATGTTTATGAAAATCTATTGTGGCCTTAAGACCTCATGTACAGTGACTGCTGCACAGCTTGCAAATGCCCATGTTGATCACACATCCAAACCTGCCATTGTGTTCCGGATCTCAGCCAAGAATGAGAGGGGATATGGACCAGCCACGCAAGTTCGGTGGCTCCAAGGTAAAGAAAGTGAAATATGCCCAACATATTTCTTTGTAATATGTCAGTTAATGTTTGAAAACTTGATTTCACAAATATCACATTTAGCATTGAAATTTACATCAAGGGCTTTTGGGTCACAATTTCAAGGCACAGTTTACTGATCAGTGTTGGAAGCACAGGAACAATTTGAGCCTTATTGCATGAAAAAAGAAAGTGGAACTGGAGAGTAGTGCCTTTTTCTCTGCCTTCCAGACTGAAATTGTAGCAATTCAGATCTCTTCCTGAGGGAGACGGTCGTAAAAGCATGTCTTTTGTTGGACAGATTTTTGAAGCTAGAAAAAATATGCACCTTTACAGCCTGAGAACAAGCACTATGACATCAAATGGTAAGGCATGGGAAAAGGCACTGCTCTCCGGCTCCATTTCCACTTTCTTTTCTTGTGTAATAAGGCTGTTAGTCTAAATGGTGTAACATTGTCGGACCGCAATTCTGTCCAAGCACTGCAAGCAGCAGGTCTGCAAAACAGAAAGCTGCTGGCCAATTGTGCCTCCAGCTTTATGTTTCATTTTCTATCCTCAGGGAATTGGCTTTAATATAGGTAAAAAAGAGCCTTTGTCCTCAGGGTAGTATACCATTGAAAACCAAGTGTTCAGGGGACTAATGGGAGGAACTGCTATTGGATACAGCAGGACTAAATGGGCCTTTAGTCTTATCCTGCAGGAACTATCATGCTGAGGAGGAGATTATGATGATGATGAAAATATTTATACCTTGCCCTGTATTACAATAATATTTATATCTTGCTTGCTTACAATAAAAAAATATCTGAAAATAATAAATGAAGATGGAACTCAGAGGGAACTGTAGGATTGTAGACTTTCCATGATACGATCATGTTCTGCAGCAACTGGAGAATATCCTTGGATGGGTTGCGCCTCCCATTTGCTCTGATAAGGCAGGAATGTGTGGATTATGTTTGAAGTGCATTCCCTAGTGGAGGAACAATCCTCTTCTATTTTTGGAAGTGCTATAGCAAAATGAACAAAAGCAAAGAGTAAAAACAACCCCCAGAGTCCCAAGAACCACAGAAGTAGAAGCTTTGACATAAAAAAGTAACAGAGAAATATTATGGAATAGTAGCCTGGGTTACAAATGTATACTACTGGTCGATCAATAACTCTTGAGCAACAATCCAGCAGTGAGCAGCAATCATTTCAGCAAAGAGAGGATATCTTCTGTCCCCTTCAGAAAGCAAACATTATGATAAGTGCTTGCATGGGATATAAAAAAGAGGTACCCAAAAAGATAAAGTATGTTCATAACTGTAAAAATTATACCACCTGCTGGAGTTTGCCTAAGGTAAAGGTATCTGAATTCATTGCTTTGTGCAAAGGCACAGATTTTCATATTCAAGTCCTGCAGATAACTGTTGGGGAGTCTTTGGTGCCAATGTTCCATCAGATACAGCAGGACTTCAAATATAATCAGCAGATATCCTCACAGACATAATAGAAACAAAGGCCTTATAACTCAGTGAGATGCAGACTTTGCTCCACCTTTGCTTGGGTCATCTGGGGGAATCCCTATATAGCAACGATTCCCAAACTTTGATCTTCCTGATGTTTTTCAGTTCAGCTTCCATACTGTTGGCCAAGCTGATTGGGGTTTCTGGACTTTGATGTCAAAAATAGCTGGAGGACCAAAGTTTGGGAACCACTGTTCTATACTATGGTCTTAGGCGGAAATAAACAAGTATCAGATGCCTCAAAGTCCTTGAGGTAAATATTGAAGGCAAATAAGACATTGTTTGTATGTACTGTTCCAATTGCTTTATCCAAAAGAAAACAAGAAGTAAGTAGTATCCGGACTCCTGTAAGACACAGGATTGATCTTAGATATAGAAGTCAGGACCACTGAGAGTTCTTCCAGATCATTTTTTGAGGAATTTGGAATGCAGCATTGCCAGGAAGGGTAAATCCATGACCATTGGGTTTTTCCCTTGTGTCAGCTGTTCAGGGCAAGAGACCAATGTTCTAAACAGTTACTACCTTTGCTCTTTCCTCTCTCCCTTTCAGTTTTTCTTCTCCTTTGCCAGCTGGTTGAGATTTTTCTCTCTTTCTATTTAGCACAGCAAGTTATATTCTAACATTAAATAAGGGTACTAACTAGGCAATAGCATGCGGAAGTGTCAGCATTCTCTTCTGTTTAATGTCACTTCTTGTGACATTTTCCTTTTGGGGTTCTTTTAAACCTCAGCTAGTGTGTTTTATAAGAACAGCCTATTTCAGTACATTTGTGAATGTCTGCCCATGATGTGGGTTGTGATGTGAGATGTGAGAGTCCCCCAATCCTGATTTCCCTTTGTTTCCAGTTGTTTTTCCAGTTTGTAGTCTTCATAGTCTCCTTCTATTTGTACTCCAAAGGCCCCTCGTTGTTTGGTTTTTATTTTACTTTTTAATACATTTTTTCATAAAAGCACTAGATCGTTCAAACTGCAATGCTGTCTTGCTAATAATTTGGCTAATAGTACCACTCCTTCAGCCTGTTCCCTCCCTACCACCACTCATACAGCTACTTGGAAGTTTTCCCTTCCCCAGTGGTTCATTCCTCACTCCTGAATTAAACCATATTTGAACCAAATCTAAGTTGAGCATGTCTATTCTGAATGCTGAAAGTTTTAAACAACATTTTCTCTTTTTTTGCAGAAATGAAAACATCAGGTTCAAAATAGAAGTGGCATATTATTACAGCAAGTTGTGGAGTAGCAGTTACAACTCATAATATCATGTAAATCTTCCAGACATTTCATTTTACAATGTCTTAACTTCACAGCATCAGTGCCATACAGACATGCAGAACTGGGCCCACATTGACTGTACTTTTTATACTACATTATGCAGTGTGGTCTTTTTGGAGGCCCTGGCTCATGTCGAGAGGGTTATGTATATATCTGAATTTTTGGAGAGTCTTCCTTCCAGTAGCTCCCAATACATAGCCCCCAGCCACCAATGCATTAGCTTCCAACTCATAGGAATGAGCCATAGCTCAGTGAACACATGCTTTGTGCACAAAGACCTCAGGTTCAATCCCTGGTATATTTTCACTTAGGACCTGACGACCCTGCACAAAATGTTGGAGAGTTACTAATTATCAGAGCAGACAACATTTAGCTTGATAATGTTTTGGCTCATTATAAAGCTTATTGTGTTCCTAGAGTAGATAGATGCTCAGTTGCATTTTAAACTTCACTAAATTAAAAAAAGGAAAGATGGTAATTTGGAATGAAAAATGTTGGAAGAAAACCCAGGTATGGTGGGATGGAATAACCCATATAAGGTTGCGTTGATTTTCTCCTTAAACTGTTTTCACCAAAAAACAGAGAGAGCTAGGTCAACAACCACTTGAGAAGGTGTTGAAAGAAAGCGTTCCCAAGAATGATAGTTATTTTCACCCCAGTGGGGATTATGGTTCATGGAACTATTGCAGAGCAAATTGTTTGAATACTGCAGCAAGCCGGAAATGCTGAATGTAAAATTATTTGGCTTCAAAAGCCACACTAATTGCCTTTTTATCTTTCTTGCTGGTCGATCTGATCATAATTTACAACTGTATTTATTTCAGATCAATATGATTTATATCCTTTGCCCCCTATGCCCAGCTTATTATAGTGACATAAGGTTGTTTCCAATGTACAGCTTGCCACCATGGGTTTCCATTCCAAATCTCCCACAACAGAAAACTGGAAAAATCCAGAAGTATTTATGTTTGTATTTACAAAAGTATATATCCATAGATCTGAAAAGGTGTGGTGACAAAGTGAATAATTCTTGGAATACTGTTTTCTAGAAAACCATATCAAATTTCACCCGTGTTTTCAGATATATTGGTGGGAGTAATATGTAGCAAGTAAAAAACATTATATAGGCAAACTCTCTGAATAACAGCATTGGTTTCTGCACTGACAGCAGGTCCTGTGCTTTATTGCACTGATTATTTTATCTAAACAGGAATTAAAAAATGACAGTTACTTAAAATGATGGTTAGTTAAGAGATCAGTAATGTCTTTCACAGAAAGATTCTGTTTTCAGTCACCGTTTTGGAAACCAGGGTCAGCCTGTTGTGTGTCTCCACTTGAGATGCCATTCCTGTACACACTGAGCTAAATTTGATTGAACTCAGTGGGAATTACTTCTGAGCAAACATGCACAGGATTCTACAACCAGGGTCTTTTTAGATTAGAGCTAGGAAACATGTGACCCTACAATGCTAGACAGCAAGCCTCAGAAGGCGGAACAAACATAGCCAGTGGCAAGTGATGCTGGCAGTACTGAGGGTAACATGCTTCCCACCCTTGCTTTACAATGGATGTGATGCCAGAGGCAAGTCTTCCAACAAACTCTGAGTCAGATATGGTGACATCACATGGGAAACAGATACAGGTCTGAAGATGCACTAAATGCAGTCTGAAAGATCATAAATGTGTAGATATTGCTCATTCCAGTCTTGCTCTATATGTAGCTTTGTTATTCTTCTGGCTTGTATTTCATATTCATGCTATTGGAAGTCAAATATTTTCATTTATAGTAACTTAAAATGTATAGAATATTTTAATATATTCATTTTTGTAAAGATTTTTCTAGTGTTTTTAAACACATATTATAACCTTTGAAAATATCCCAATGATATGCAAGTTGTTAAATTAGGCACTTCTGTTATGAAAAGCAAACTCAGTATAAATGCACTGCTATTGGTTTCTCATGGGCATAGAAGTGCTAAATTTGTAGATATTTTGAACGTTTACAAGAGTTTTACATGTTAAAGTCCTCCTTAATGAGTGCTTCATTTGGAAAAATGGAAAAGAAAACTGTATGCTTTGTTTTGGTATATTCATGCTATTTTGCACTAAACATGAATTTAACTTTGTAACATCTTGTGTTACTTCCAGAAATTATGTTTTGGTCTAAAAGTTAAAGCAGATTTGCACATATTTGCATGTTTCTATGGGATACATTTTCTTTTTTCATGAGTTTTCTTAGTGGCTGTTTTTGGCCTTACTTTCATATCCTAATAATGGGGTTTAATATTAATCATCTTATCACTAATGTGCCAGCTGCTTCAACCCCCTTCACATTTTGCCTGCTTTGGTGTAGAATGAAAACTGTTTGCACACAGCAGAATAGACACCTGGTTGGTATTCACAGGTGGCAATGTAAATCTTTATCCTACACCTTTTGTAGCAAAAACGTTGCGTGGGAAGCAGCTTTTCAATAGGAATGTTAATCTGTTCCTAACCACACAAGTGTACTAACTAGAGGCATTTGGATGCCATTGTAAAAAAATAATTGTTTACCAAAATACAGTGTAAAATGTCTGAATTATGCCAGTATACTAGATTAATATAGCATAAAGGGACAATCCTGCAGGAACACTTTGTTAGAAATGGCAGTGCTACTTACATTCATTTGAATGGGCTCTTGGGCAGGTTCCTGTGGACTTTACCCTTTCCTATCTAAATAAGATTTTAAAAATGTTTGTTTTATATTGAAACCTGGTTAGATGCGTATGTGCAATAAAGTGACTATTTTGCACTTCATTTTTCCATCAATGCCTAAAGTAAGATGGGAATCATTTGATCTACAAGATCAGTTTTAAAGTGGATTATAGTAATGCTAGTGCTTTACAATCATTTCTTCATACTTGCAAATTTCTTGGGGGAAGGCCACTTGTAGTCCCATTTTTCAGGCAGGAAAAGTAATGCTGAGAGAAAGTGACTTGCTGAAAGTCACACAGTAAGGTCTGTTTTTAAATAACGTAAGTTTTCAGTTGAGATCCTTCAGCTTCAACCTTAGAAATGATTAATACAGTGAGAAATACTCAGTCAAAAGACCATGAAGAGATTCAGTGCATCAAAAAATAAATTGTGGCCACTCCTCTCCCAACAGTAGAACACCAGTATTACACTGGTCTTGCTGATGCAGCTTTAAATACTGCAGCACAATCTATAATGCCATGAAAGAAAAAGCAGGAAATGTCTGTAAAGCCTTCTGGAATTGATAAGAAACTAAGTAGCACTTTCCATTGGCTATTCCTCAAGAACGGAAAAAGTTGCATCAATTTTGTGTGGCAGTGGCTTCAGTTGTATGTAACTACATGAATTTGGCATATTAAGCCAAATATGCCAAGCTGTTGTTGTCATTGCACACTCAGTTAAATGAGTTATGCATCCAGTTCATAATAGGCATTTCACTTCACATATTAAACTTTTTCTGAGATGAATTTTCAAAAACCTATTGGAAAAGGAGTATCAGTTATATTGCCTATCTAATGATGACTAATGACATGCATATGTAAGTCCCTTTTTGTTACAGGGTACAGAGAGCTATTCTATCACCCTTGTCCTTCAGCCCCAAACCTCCCATGCCTGGTAGCCTTCAAGCGCTGAGAAAGGTTGCTGGTGCTCCTTGCCAGAAGGAAGGGGACAGAGGGGGAAGACAATTCAGACCATGAAGATTCAGCTTCTCTGAGCTCTTGGGGAAAGAAAAAGGTGAATGCACTCCATTTGAGAACATGCCTTCATTCCCCCCCCCCAAACTGAGCTGAGACCAGCTGTTTCTGTGTGGTCTGAATTACCTTCCCCTCCCCACTGCAACAAAAGCAGCCAGGTCCCCAGTGGGGCTTGAGAGCTGTTGAGTGGTAGGAGGACATGGAACTGCATGTGTGGAGTTACATGTCTTGGCCATTGTATCTAGGTTTTGGTTCTGACAACGTGCACAGACTGAAATTAAGATTCATTTGTTCACCTTGACAGATACCCTTTCTAATGGATTTTGTGTAACACCCATGTCAGAAAACAACATTTGGAACAGTTGCAATATTCTGATTGTTCTTAGCAATTAAAACCACACAATCAGAGGTGAGCAAAGTACAGCTCTTCCTGAACAGCAGCTCCCAGCTGCCCTTGCCAGCATAGCCAATGGTGACAAATACTAAGCGTTACAGTCTGACAGCATCTGGAACGCCACACCATTCCCATCCCTGTTTTCAGTGAATACTGAATTTAGTGAAATTTGATTAGCCTTCCAATGGCTGTGGCTGGCTGAGGATGGTGGGGAGTTGAGCTTCAACACACTAAGAAGGTAACCAGTTGGGAAAGACTGCCTTAGATTGTTCTAACTAGTACTGTGAAAAATTTTGGAAACGTATGCAGTCATAGTCTTCAAAGACAGAGCCTTTCTTGAGAAGGTACACAGATTGCCAAGAATGTGTAGTTTCTTCCCTCACTTGTCATAGACAAGCAGTGTGCTTCCCTCCACTCTATTCTCCCCATACACTACTTCCAATTCTGGATTGGATCCAGATCTGCCAGTGACCATGGAGTGAAAATTTATACCTTTATAAATTAGGGGAGGCTCAAAAGAGTTGTGAGATTTTTAAAAAAACTTTTTGTTAGGAAGGGATGCTGTGACAGAATGTTAGAATTTTGTTGTGTGGCTTCTTAGCTACTAATAACTTTTGATTGTATATACAGTACTTAACAATATGATCTGTTGAATATATCTGTATTTTTGCACTTTGAGTTCATATATTTCTGCACTTGTTTTTAAAAGTATGTCATGACTACCAAAGGTGAATTTATGGTAGTGTTCATCCAGACATGATTTTCAGTGTCAATGTGCTCATGCCCATAGGCTATTACATAATTTGTCATATGTCTTGTTCCCTCCTATAGCCAACAATTAGTACCATGTATACCGGTTTTCTGTTGTTGCCTCTCCCCATTTTTATATTGTATAACTATTTTTGTGGCCTGCTTCTCTCAATAGCACTTAAAATATATAAATCTCAATTCAGAGTTTATATTTGAAACCTATTTTATTTAGTCTCTAATCAATATATTTGTCATCTGACCCACTGTAAGTTCATTTAAAATATAAATTTGGCTATATGAGAATCTAGTAAAAGCTCTTGTTGTTTGCTTTTGTAAAATATGTGTAACATCTTGTATAAATCTGAATCCACCCTGTAGTAATTTCAAGGAATAATAGACTTAGTATGAAAATTATAAATAGAAAATGTCTATGTAGTTTATGACATACTCCATCACTTTAACTGAAAATGTTTTGTGACTATGGGCATCTAGCTATGTGAATAAGAAACTGGCCAAATTCAGATAATGAAGTCACAGTTTGAAAGCCAATGTGAAAGACCATTTTGGCCTTGCTCAAAAGTGATTTTGCTCCTATCTTTGTGAGGTAAGCATACCAGGAAGCCAGCACTTAAGTAATGTCTCTTGTTTCAGGAAACAGTGGCCTATATCCAACTCTCTAGTCCAAGTAGAATATGCACACTGAAACAATGGGACTTGAGTTAATGCTTAAGTTTCAGTGATTCAGTGGCCCATATTAGTCAGGACTAATATTTGGATATATGAACATGGTTAGAAAAGCCAGTCTGTTAAGCCATGTGTTGAATTTGGTTTAGTTTGAAACTGTGAATAACTGGAATTTTCTGTGATGATGACTGGGGTAGCAAAGATGCAAAATGCTAATTCATATTTTGGCTTATTAAGCTGAGACACAATCATCTGAACACAGCCATTTTTGTGTATGATTTATAGCAATATTTGAACATAGTTTTGAAGTAGAGCACATTGGTAAGCCATTGACTAACAAAAACTGGAATGTAGAGATAGGTAAATCCAGATCATTATTGTTTTACGACCTGTGACTGAAGTGATCTCTACAAAGAAATCCAATATTTTGTACAAAATAAAAGTAGCATTGTTTGTAATAATAAAGTGATTTGTCCTACTAATGGTGTTTGTGTACTTTAAAACAGCATGGTATCTAGTTGAGCCAATGAAACATTTAAAACTGGTGACCATCTTTAGAGGAGGCAGTCATGTATCACAGTCACATGGTGTATCTGTTGATTTTGGACGATTCAGTTTCTTTAAAAATTAAGTCCTTTAAATCAGTTTCAGCTTTAAAAGTGTCAAAAGATAATTTATACTTTATATATACAGTCATCCTCCATATCCATTGATTTAATCATCCACAGCTTGAAAATATTTTTTTTATAAATCCCAAAAGGAAACCTTGATTTTGCCATTTTATGTAAGGTATGCCATTGTATATGATGGTACTTGAGCATCCAGATTTTGGTCTCTACCAGGGTCCTAAAACCAAACTTCAGCAGATACCAGGTGCCCACTGTACCTTCTGAAATCTCAGCAACTAGAGGGGACAAACGAGCAAGCAATCTCTACCTTTCATAGTCCCCCCCCCCCCCGTGTATAGGGTCGTCTTACTTACAAAATTAAGCCAATTACAAAGCACATCTAGGATTCCATATGGATTGTGAGAATATATGTAATGCCATTCTGTAAAAAGCACTTGCAGTTCTAATCAAGATAATCTACTGTTTGGACATGAAGAGCAACCATGCTGGAAAGTGGAAGCTTCCATCAAAGTGACACATGGCAGTTATGCAGTTGTAACAGAAGGAACCAATAGCTGAAATGATTAAATTAATATAGTCCTGTTACAAATCAAAAGTCAGCTCATTAATCATTAATTTTAAAACTATGACATTTGGACAGATGTTCAGTTTTTTACAATCTGCTCAGGATTGTAGTCCATTGATAATTCAGTCTGAGTTCAGTTTTGATCCCAAAAAGCTTTCACTTTTTGAAGTATTTTCTTTCTTCCTTATTGGAACTCTATAAAGTATTACAAAAACTCAAGAGGTTTTAGGCAGTATCCCATCCAAACATGGAATAGTTTCAGAACCATCTGGTTACTGCATCATGTGGCAGTGCCATCTCTCTACTGACTGGGATATAAAGTCATCCCTCCATATTTGCAGATTTGATTATTCACGGATTTCATTAATATGTTCTTTCTAAGATTGTCTAGGTCCTCCAGTGCAACTCTGTGGTCAACTTTAACTAAAAGTTGCACTGAAAGACCATTTGTAGCTACTCCAGTGCCATTCTATGGTCAGTGTATGTTGGACATTGACCACAGAGTTGCACTGGAGGACCTAGAGATTCCTAGAGGTGTCCTCTCAGGTAAAAACTGTTTTTGTTATTTGCGGTTTTTCCACGTTCATGGGGGTCTTGTTCCCCTAACCCTAGCGAATATGGAGGGACAACTGTAATTACTTTTACATGAGCCTGTCAAAAGTATTATTCCTTCTGGTCACATTACGAATAAGTACTAGCAGAATAATAGGGGCAGCTATAGCATGTAGCATGAGATGGTAATGTTCAGCTACAGAAATAAATCTAAAGTTGTAAGAGGCCATGGCTATGGGATAGTTTTGTTGCAAGATCATTATTTTCACCTAGCTTGAATTTCATCCTGTTGGGGTCTGGACCAAGTTATGTGCAGTAGCTCAGTATAAAACTCCCATTGTTAAGAGAACATCAAGTACTGTATACTAGAGTTAAAATGGTTAAGCTGAGAAAGTTCTTCCTGAATAAAAGATAGTTCCATGCATAGGTGCCTCAGGAGTCAATTCTGATAAACAAAGCACAAAGAGCCAGTGTACTGTAACCACCTATTTCAGTAATTAAGTTGGCAGTTTGCTTGCCAGGTTTCTAGGCAAACAGCTTTTCAGCCTGTCATGGCACATCATTCCACTCATGACTATCCATGGGTTGCTTAAGGCAAGGGGTGAATAAAAGTAAAATACCTAGTTTCAGATTAGGGAATACACCACTGAGGATGATTATTTAGAGAGAAGTATGTTGACATCAGCTACCCTGGCAAAAAGCCATTGAAAACCAGAAATCTGGTCTGAGATGAATTACATCTGGCTGCTGGCCTTGGTCCATTTGCAGCAGTCTCTCTCCACTTACTGGCTCATTGCAAGATAAAGGATATTCGTGCTGCTACAATTCAGAGTGGAAGCTGGTTCCCAGCACAGAAAGACACAGGCATGTGCAGACTACCTGACTTGCAGACAATGTTCATATCCATAATTGATCATTTTTGTGATATAAATTATTGACGTGATAGCAAGCCTGTAATGGAACTTCTAAGCACAAGTTCTACTGTTAAAGCTCCCATGGCTGACAGCATATACAACTACAAGCCTGAGGAATCAGACCAGAAGTCATGTTTAACTTTAATAAATAGCTCACAAAGGCCATATAAATTTAGCAATTACTTTTACTAAAGGTTCTTCTATGAAGAAGCAGAATGGCAGATCAAAGTTTCCATGAGAGGAGGGAAACAAGGGAAACAAGGAACAGTTACACATCAGTTTGTTTGTTTTTTCATTTCCCAAATCTTGATGTCCAGATCATGGCTTTTCAGAAGCCAGAAGCACCATCTTTATCTACAGTTTTTATCTACAGCAGGTCATCTCCTGTCATGCAAATACTGTGAACTAATCTGATGATGATGACAAGAGCTGTCATTTGAAAACCAATAGTACAATTCTGTACTGCCACAATACTCTCATCCTAGGTAATAATAAATTGGCATTGATTGTCTTTGGAACAACCTGTCCATCTACGAAATTAAGTATGATTATTTAGGTAGATTAGTTTATTGCAAAGACAGGAAACAGCAATGTCAAAACTCAGGTCTCCCATTTCAGATCCATTCAGACATGTATACGTTTTCACCCATTGTGCAGATGTTTTCATTATTTGTCAATCCACAATGATTATTTAAATGTAAGTGGACCTTATTGCAAATGAAAAGAATTTACCAAAAAAAAAAAAAGGAGCAAAGAGAAGCTGGCTTCTTTAAAGAGAGATAATAAATAAAAAGGGTTTTATTTCAAAAGCAGTGAGGCAAATGTCTCTAAGTCAATGGGATCAACAAAAATGCTACTACATACTTCTGGTTGTTGCAAAACAGAGTCTGCACTACAAAGTACAGTTAACACTGTTACTGGACACCAAACAATCTAGAGAATTAGCCTTGCACACAACTAGTCAGTTTGTCATACTCCCCTTTCTTATTTATCCTGTGCAAAGTAGCTCTTCGTAGATTATGTCCCAAGATTCTAATTCTAAGTTCTAAAGACTGGTTACTTTTGGGTTCACATGAATTCTATCTTTACATTAAAAGCACTGGGAGCTTTTGAACTGCTGGCGCTTGAGGAATTCCCTTTCCAAGTTAAAATATTAATAAATAGTTAACCTAACTTAGTCATGCAAGACAGTTACAAAACAAAAGGTCATCTCAAATTTTTATAATAAA
The DNA here is from genome assembly GCF_019175285.1 of Sceloporus undulatus. Classification (NCBI taxonomy): domain Eukaryota; kingdom Metazoa; phylum Chordata; class Lepidosauria; order Squamata; family Phrynosomatidae; genus Sceloporus; species Sceloporus undulatus. Next base: position 28,398,025 of record NC_056526.1, read on the forward strand.
GGCAACTTGCATTCAAAATGAACTGTACCCCTTATGTTTTATTCAAAGGGTAAACAAGAATTAAACCCAGCTGTTTACTTGAATTACAAAAGTAACATGATTCAATATGAAAATAAGAAACTGTCTACAAATCTCTGACAGTAGTAAATTGCAATATACAATGCATACAGGAGTTATATAGAGCAACAAACTCTTGTACAAAACAAAAATATTTTAATACCTTTAAAATCGAATTTCTTTTAAAATCATTCATGAAAAAAGATTTGAGTCAGAATTCACATCTCAATTAATCAAGCCTCAGGCAGCTACATTACAGCTATTGAATATACAAAGTGACATTTTCTCTGTTTTACCAGTCATTTCAAACTAAAGTTTCCTCTCCTTTAGCATTCGTTAGTTCATTGACCATATTTCTCATGTTCTCAGATCCAAAGCTTTCTTCCATCATGAAAACTGAATCTGCTGAACTCCAGAGATCTAGGAAATGCAAAATAAAGTCAGATCAATTCAATAAATTACTTCAGATCCACACATATTTCACAGAGCACCCAAGTAGCAAAATGATGACTTCGAACTGTTTCTCTAGTTCAGTACTTCTGAATTGTGGCTGAGGGAAGTGGGACTATTTAAATGTTAATTGAAACAGAATTGATAGCTGCTGTACCTGTTGATAAGATGTTGTATAAACCATAACATTTTGCTGTTGGCCATCTGTAGTTATTAAACCTGCTGGCAACTGGTTAGCTAAGAAAGAAAGGAGAACAATCCAGTTAAGGCACCCATGCAGAATATACACTGATACCATTTAACATGTTCAACATTAAACAAAAAATTACGCCCAGCATATGATTATTACAACACCAGTTAAATAACACCAAATCAAGCTATTCTCTTGTGCACCACATTTTAAAAAAAGTAACACAGAGATACCAGATGTTAGTTAACAGACTCATGTAAAGACAAGAAACTTTGATCCAATAGTAAACAAACAGGAACACCACCTAATTCAGAAAGCAAAAAGATTATAAGAAAATGTGTAACACATCTAATCAAAACTATGAAGTTAACTTGCATTTTAGCTTTCAGCTAAGAATAAGACTAATCATCACAGTAGCTGCTTTCGCTGCTGAGATCTCAACCTCACATTACAAATTAGTATTTTCAGCCTGCTACACAGCATAGCTATTTTGCCATATAAAATTCACTTCAACAGGAATACGGTAGATGTTTCACCATGTCCAATGCTTTCTTGTAAGCAAACAGAGACCTTGCTCCTTCACAGACTAGTTGTGTTTGTGTTTGTTAAATACTCTTGGATACACAAACATGCACCCTATTCAGCTGCACAAGCCCTGTCCAGCACAACAAATCTGTCACATAATATGTACATTCCAGAGGGTGGGAGCAGCCACCAAGGAGGCTCTCTCTCTCGTGTCCTCACCAAGCAAATGTAGTATGATTTGGCTCCAGATTCAGATATGTATAACTGGGCTGGCTATTACACACCCTCCTCCCCCAGGTAGTACCTCCAACCTGGTGAAAATGCTATACAGGAAGGCCACAATTCCAATTGAATGGGACAGGCTGTACCACAGAGGGAAGTGAGCTGGAATCTCTTCCATGATTAGAGCTCCATTCACAGAACATGTTTCTACTGAGTTTCCAGGAATCCTCATGTTTCTCTGTTCAGCAGTTACCTCATTCAGCAGTCTCTTGATTCTCTGTACAATATAGGGAGATGAGATTGCCAAAGGAAAAAGGGGGAAATCTGCTCCACAAGCCAAGCTGCATACACCTAAATCTGGGTCCAATCCTAAATGCTTCAGATAAATACCTAACAGGATGCAGTATTACTTTAGGTCAACTATAAAAAACACTGTCCAACTGGTTCAACAGTGACTAGTCAGCATGGCTGTGTCACTTTCAGTATCAGAGCGAATGTGCCAGGAAGTGGGAAATGAAGAGTACAATTTGTACTTGTGTCCAGCTGTTGAGCTTCCCACAGACAAATCACTGGCCACTGTGTTGACAAACTCAATAGACCTTTGGCCTGATCCAACATGGCTCTTTCATGCTCTTAAGTACTGCCTGAGTTACAGCTAAGGCAGCTTTGAAGCAGTTTGAGCTTTATTAGATTATTCCTACTCCAAGTACTGCTTTCCTCAGCTCCACTAACTGTAAACCATCAGTTTTTATTTGTAGGCACTGAAAAGCATTTTACTATATGCAGAAAGCAAATACAGTTGGTCCTCCATACCCACAAATTCTTGACCCACGGTTTCAACCACCCACAGCTTGAAAATATTGGAAAAAAAGTATAGGTTTCAAAATGTCTTGTTGTAAACCTGTCTCACAAACAGTGGCATCACTATGCCTGGTGTCACTCCAGTGCAGGAGTTTCCAGTGGAGGGAGGGATCCAGTCTTGGTTGCCTCTCCCCACCTAGAGCAAAGACAGGGACAAGAGGACACCTGAACTGGGACCCCACTGATCCCCCTGGCCCTGCAGAAGAGGGGAGGAAGGGGTGCCAAAGGTGAGGCTGCCACTGCTGCCAGCACTCTTGCAACAGTTCTACCCAGCCTGATGCACCAAATGCCCCTCCCTGGCAGGTAATGCCAGATGCTGAGTCCTACCCCTCCCCCTCCTTCAGTTTTGATGATCCACTCTGGGGAGACAGCAGGAGGAAAGGGAACAGAAGGATACTGTATGTGGCAGCAGGTACAGAGGGGTGGTCGTCATCCTTCACTCCCACTCCTGCCCTCTCTGTCCTGGACCAGCTACCTGGCACTCCCCTGGCTGCCCCCTCTGCCATCCATCTGCTATGGCCTCTGGGTGTGGCTAGGCTGCCTGGGAAACCATGAAAAGGAGGTGCTGAAGGTGGTGGCAACAGTGATGGTCATAAGACTCCTCCCCTTCCCCAGAAGGAAAGGAGTCTGCGGCCACCACTACTGCCACCACCACCCTTTCCTAGCCCACCCAGCAGCCCTGCCAGACATACAAGGGACCACTGGGCAGCAGCAGCCATTCACCCCCACCAGCTGCTGCAGTGGGTGGACAAAAGAGGCACCATGTTGGTGAACCGAGATGGATGAGGGGGTCTTGAGACAGTCAGTGAGTGACTGTGCGCTCCACTGGGCATTCTCCACTCTCTGAGATGTCACCTAGTTTGGTCTGTACTCCCACACTCCTCCAGTGATAGATACCACTGCTCACAAATACTAGGTATGGTTCAAATAAATTAACAAACTCATTCCAAGCACAGGTGTTAAGTAATGCTAATACTACTTACTAAATGCTTCTTCTGTGAGCTCCTCACTGAGCCCGTCTGCTGTGGTAACTGTCCCTCCAATACCCTTTTCTCCTTTCATGGCCTTAAGAAAGAATACACAATGATTTGCATGCAAACACAATCACTTGCAACTGCATCCCATTCAAAGAAATATTTTTCCAGCTGTGCTGTGCTACAGTTCTCATCACTGCTATCCAGCATTGCTATTAGCTATGATGGCTATAGATGATGGGAATTTTAGACCAACACAGCTGGAAGGCCAGGCTGGGAAACGGAAGGTTAGATGCTTAAAGGATGTAACCAGTTAGATCAATTCAAATGACCATTTTTACAGGAACACTAAAAATTAATAATGTTCTGTAACTATTTTTCCCATCCTGCACCTCATGGATATTCAACCACCTTACTGTGTTAGAGACACATTACAAGTCAGCTGTAACATAAAATTCTGCAAATCATTGCAAATGGCATTCTGCAGGGATAAAAGAGATAACAAACCTCTCTGAACTTCTGTAGATATAACTTCAAAGGTTCAACATAGCTGTCAAATCCCAAGGTAGACATGGCAAAGAGAATATCCTCCCCATTTATAGTCTTTCGCTTTTCTTGGTGACACCTCTCACTTGCTTCTGACGTTATAAAGCTGATGAATTCGCTTACACACTCCTGTACACATTCCTTTGCATCTTTAGCAATCTAAAATATATTTACATGTAGTAAATCAATAATATTTCTCAATACAATCTGAATTAACACTCAAATAAATAGAACCAAGACTGGCAACAAAATTAAACATTAACAAAATTAATTAAACTTTAACACAATTAAACATTATGGACAATTAATCTCATAAAACCTGAATAAATAAAGTCCACAAAGTTTGGAGTCCCCCCACCTCCATATTACCAATTTACAAAACAATTTACTTCTTATTTTAAGAGCAGCATGCATTTTGTCACTGAAAACCTGTACATCCCCCTTGAGAGGAATAAAATAAACATATTTTGGTTAATACAGAGATGCAGAAGAACAGAGAACATGGTGCACTTCTTGTTTCCAGTGTGACACCATTTGAAGAAATTTTCACAATATCTGGCTTTAAAACATCTTTGAACAAAATACAAACATGTCTTCTAAAAAAAAAAAACCACCAAGCTTCATGGCCCTGTAAATGAACTGAGGAATGTCAGCAAAGCTTTCTTTCATGATATTACCTTTCCTGTTTGAGGTATGGCATTTTTCATTATCCTTGCCACATTTGCAATTGGAAGATAAATATCCTGTTCTCTGAAACTTTCTTTAGAGCCATTTGTGTCTTCATGGTCATTCATGCTGTCTTCTGTATCTAAGAACACACAGAGAGAAGTATTAACAGCCTACATTGGAACCACTTGACAGCCATATCTATATTCCTATATTATCAAGTCTGTCAAGGAGCCAATGGTCTACTTCTGCTTATTTCACAGCTTTCACCACAACCAGTAATACACTCTTTCTCCTGCAATCTTCTGTGCATTCTAAAAATATAGCCTCCTCTATCCTTTTTATCTACAACCTATTTTTTCTTTTTCTTTTTTCTTTCTTTTTCTCTTTCTTTCCTTCTTTTTCTTTTTCTTTTTCTTTCTTTCTTTCCTTTTTCCCTCTTTCCTTCTCTTTTTCTTTTCTTTTTCCTCTTTCTTCTTTCCCTCATTTTCTGCTTCATTTATGTTATTATGCTCCTTTTATTTTTAATTTTGTATATATAATTTCTATGTATCAAGGAAATAATTGAGGCATGTAAGTCTTGCTTTTTAATTTCAACTAAAAATTTATTTAAAAAAATAAATAAAAATATAGCCTCCTGGATCAGATTTTTAATCCCACAAAAATACATGGGGTTTACACATGAAGGCTGCAGCAGGAAAGAAAAATCCTAGATTGTGCTGATGTTGTACATGGCAGTACACTATCTGATCTAGGCCCCTAGAATTTGACCATAATAAAACTGCTATTAAAAACTCCTAAAAATTCTCTCATAATTATACTTAACATTTGAGCTCTTTTAAGTATGAAGGCTGATTTCTCCGACCTGATACCACTATTAAAGAATGTTTAAGACATTCTTTTCATAGATACAATGCTTCCTTAAAGATCTGCAAGGCCCAGAGGTAATAGTTCTAATGACAAAGTATGACCAAGTATTTTATCAGACAGCTGTATTATTTTGACTACTGTATATACTCGACTGTAAGTCAACCTCATATATAAGTCGTGGGCAAGTTTTGGGGCCAAAATTATGGATTTTGATATGACCCATGGACAAGTCAAGGGTAAAACCTAGGGGCATGAAACAAAGGATCTGAAGTGGATGAACCAAAGGAAAACAATGCCAAAGAACTTAACAAAATTCCAGCAGGCATAACTATTTCTGCTCATACTAAAGGCTGGATGGATAAGAGACTAGACGGGGGTCAATGCTTCCAATGCGGATTAAACTCTTGCATTTCACCATATATAATATAGAGAGTTAAAATACAGTACTTACATTGATCCATGGATAAGTCAACCCAGGTTTTTTGGGTCCATTTTAACCTAAATTTCTAGACTTAAACATGAGTATATACAGTATTGTTGTTTTAGACTGATAATTCAGGGTTGCTGTTGTTTTTTCACTTTATAGCAAATCACCTCCAGTGCCTTTGTGAGAATTTATAACTATTAAAACTACTTAAACATTCAGTATGCACATTTTTATAGCAAGGATGGCAAACACCTGGGTTTCCAGATGGCGTTGGACTGCACATCTCATTATCCTTTGCCACTGGCTATGGCTGATGAGAGTTGCAGTTCAGCTATATAAGGAAGGTCACCATGTGCCCATAGTTTTATAGAAAGGCAGCTTTCTATTTTAAAGAAATCCCATAATCAGTTAAGAGTATAGCGCTTCTAACCATAAATGTTAAGCTCATTTCAAGTTCAACAAAACCAGAGAGCACCGCTACAAAAGTGGGACATCAAAAATCTGGCAATTTATCAAAAACCACCACAGCATCTAACTTAGTTTAATGTATTAAATTCTGCAGATATATTTAAATGTTTACTTGAATAAAATGGTACAGTGGTACCCCGGGATACGAATTGATCGCGTTACGAAATTTCCGGGGTACGAAAAAGTTAGCTTGGAAAAAACTGTTCCGGGTAACGAAAGATTTTTCGGGTTACGAAATTTTTTTCGGTGTGTTTCGGCGCTTTTTGGTACCACTGTAGTTCAAAAATGTTTTTGTTCTAAGTACTTTTAACACCAGCAATGGATACTTAATGGAAGAACTCATAAAATTCTTTAAGTATAAACAGAGTGGAGCTGGGGAGCATCCAGTCTGAAATGAATCATTCCTAAATGGATAAATGCTTCTGATCAATCAAACTCAGATGGTGCAGAAGCAAGCAAGGAGTATAAGGTAGGATGTAGATGGTCATAGGCCAAAGGGCTATGAGGGGAAATGAACATGCCACAGATATCTGGAGAAGTAAACTGTGTTGTGTGTATACATATGCTAATACCAGAGAAAAGATGAAAGGGGAAATTTAGGTCATTCCCATCAAATCCAAGATGTCAGTGTGGCTTTTAAAATGAATCAAAAGAAAAAGCTTCCTTCCAAAAATCAAATCTCCTTAGCAGATGACAACATAAGACAGAGAAACAGGAGGATTTTGCTCCACCAGCAATATCAATTCTGCTGGCAAAAGGACACCACCAGATATACCCGAGTGACCTCTCATTGGTCCGGCACTTACCCTCATGAGGCTGTATCACATAGTGACTACCACCAATGTAATCTCCAGCAATTCCCAACTGAGAAGCATCTGTTGTAGAATTATCACCATCCATCTGGAATAAACAAAGGGGTTTTTAAATAATCTACTTTTTATTACATACTGGCCTGCATCCTGTTCAGAAGTCACAATATCAGAGTTGCTGGGAATTCATGTTTATGGTCACGAAGAACTGAACATGACTCTAAAAACCTATCTGTGTAGCCTGGCAGTGCCCCCAACCAAAGCACTTCTGAGGCATTGGAGAGCATCATACTGGAAAATAACATCCTCAAAATACTCGTTTACAGGGTTGCCTTGAGAGAAGCAATTGAGGCAGATTCCAGGGGTCACTCCAGCTGCCTGTTCTCAAGGCACCCTGTGATTGAACACATGCTTTGGACATAATTTTCCATTAGCCCATCTCCAGAGCTGAAGAAACATTTTGGTCAGGGCACTGCCAGGCTGCGAAGATGGGGGGGGGGGGGTGTCAATTCTAACTATGTGGATGGTGCAATATCTCTGTCATCATTCGTAAAAACCTGAGTAAATATTTATTTCTGATCCAAGTAATTAAATTAGCTTTAAATACATAAAGAGTATTACAACCCATCCACCTCTAAACTTTGATTGATCCTGGCTGCCTATCATTAAGTAGCCTGTTCAGGGAAAAACTTCTGTTGTTCATGCATTCATTTAATATAAATCTGACATCAATTTATCATCCAAAATAATATTTTTTATATCTTACTCAATCTTGTAAACTCTAGATGTGCTTGCTATGCTGGCTGAAGATGATGGGTATAGTAGACCAATATCTCTGGAGGGTACCAGCTTGGGAAAGGCTACTTTATAAAGTCTTATTCAATCAGATGAGCCAGAGTGATGTAATTGGTTTCAGCAGTGGACTATGATTCTGGAGACCAGGGTTTGAATCCCCACTCGGCCATGGAAAACAACAGGGTGACCTTGGGCATGTCACATTCTTCAGCCTTTGAGGAAAGCAAAGGCAAACCTTGTCTGAACAGATCTTGCCAAGAAAACCCTGTGATAGGGTTCACCAAACAACCTGAAGACATAATAACAAATTCAACCAGATGCCTGCCAAATTTGATGGCCATGCTGGCAGATGATGGGCAGTGCAGTCAAGATATCTGGCGGATACCTGTTTGGGGAAGGCTACTTCCTATCTGTGGAAAAAAGAAATCTATTTTGTTTCTTCTTCTAAAGCTCTCCCCAAAAGAAAAAGGTAATGAAAGTCTTCACATTACACATGCAAAGGTGGTTCAAATACACACCAAAGGTTAAACTTAAATCTGGGGTAAGATTGGAATGACCTACCTAATAATTACACAAAGAACTACTTCTGTGAGTACTATGTTCTGTATAATACTTCTATGAAATCATCAAAAATACCTCACAATAACAATGCTCTGTTTATTTCTGTTAAATGTTGACTTGTTCAGATTATCTCTTTCATGCTTTTGCTCTGCTTCATAATAAGCATCAGGTCAAAATAAAATCTGTAGTGCCAGTTTTATAAGTAAGAATAGTGACACGTTCTGAATTATGTTATGAAGTTTAACAAATGGGATTTGGTATAAGAGGACCCAGCCACACGATGCAAGTTCTCATGTCCTACAAACCATAACTTTAATTTGCTCCCCTGTATCATTGCTGGCAGTATGACAACTCTTATCCTAGAATCCAACACTGAGAGCTCTGTATCACAGACATTTAATTTGGAAAGTTCTATTTCTGTTTCAGTGTTAAGATTTATATGTTCAGCGTGTTTCAAATAATTTATTCTACCCAAACTTTAAGCCTTTAATTATCTTTTTGAGTAAGTTTACCTTCTAAAAGTCACTGTCAAACTTTCCATTTTCCTATCACAAATAGCTACAGTTATATGGTGCTATTCTATAGTGGCTCACTTTTAACTTTAATCGGGCTGTAACCCCACCTTGATCCGCAGGGAGAGGCAGGGAAATATAAATAAAAATTTGTTATTATTATTATTATTATTATTATTATTATTATTATTATTATTTAAGAGACCATTTTGGAGGGGGGAAATCCATAGGCATTGTATTCATCTGTATTCAAATTTCATGGTCAGGTTTTCTCTACTGACTTATATCAGAGCAAGATCAGTAAAGAGAAAAGAAAAATATACACATGTGGGTGCATGTTTTTATGTTTGTAAGTACATAGTGTGGTGTTAGGTGCTGTGTAACAAGTGTCTCTGGTATTGCTTTACAAAAATATCTAAATATAAAAACTACAATCTTAGTAAAAATTAAGAGTGCACTGACTTTTGCACAGCTCAGGGACGTAGCCAAGGGGGGGTTCTTGGGGTCCGGACCCCCCCTTCCATTAGAAAAATGAATGGTGCGTACTGCTGCGTCGCTGCGCCCAAGCCCCATTATAATGGTGGCACTTAGTCTGGACCCCCCCCCTTCCTAAAATCCTGGCTACATCCCTGCACACCTCCAAGAATAAGAAGCAGCCTGCATCTCATCTTCAAAGTACTTAAAAATCCAAATGTGAACACAGGATACCATCTAGCAAACACCAAGTTTTGAGAATCTACTGGCAATTCACTTCATTTGTTAGATTTCCAGGGATAGCTAAGTGTCTTGCAACAGCAAGAAATCTTGTGGCATCTTTAAGATCTTTAAGGGTAAGAAGGTGTTGTTGTTTTTAATCCTTGTAGCTTTTGTGTATACCGGTGTGTGTGTGTGTGCATGCCTTCAAGTTGCCTACAACTTCATTGGGTTTTCTTAGGCAAGGAATCCTCAGAGGTGGTTTTGCCAGTTTGTTCCTCTGACATACAGCCTCCAGCAACTGGCATTCATTAGTGGGCTCCCATCCAAGTATTAATCAGAGCTGATTGTGCTTAGTTTCCAAAATCTGGCAGGATCTGGCATCTTTAGGGAATTTAGGCCATTCTGTACCTTACAAAAGCTTATGCCTGATTTTAAAGGGAACCACAAGACTCCCTGCTATTTTTGATGGCAATGTATCTACTTGTTTGATGGCATTATCGAGAAAGCTCTATATATACTATAATTCGTGCTCTGATAGTTCACATCATGTATAGGAAGCTCAGAAATGTATGTATAATGATGGTACTCATCTACAGCTGTCAGACTAGCACCAAGATTCTAAAAACTAGTTATGGTTATACAAATGATGTTGGCCTGGATGCAAATGCAACAACAAACTTTACCAATACAACAGCAAATTTTGCATCCAGCCAGCTTGAACATTTCGCCTTCTTTTTCTGACACTCTCACTAGTAGGGTAAAAGCTTTTGCTTCCATTTCTGATTTTGCTGTGTCAAACTATGGAGTGTGAAAATAGGTCAGTACTGAACTACACGTTATTATGCTGGCTTGTTATCACTAACCATAGTTAACTTAATATTAAAGCATGGATGATATGCTACACTGGTGTTAATCTAGGAGGAGTTCTCCTCAATCGCACTAGAAAAGGACAGTGAACACACAAACCAGTTGTTGGCCCAGATTTATTCTTATAACACTAAGCTATATTGGCCAAAATCTTTTGCTGTAGACAGCTTACTGCTTTGAGTACTTTTATTGGCACAAAGACTAGATACAAATGTTAATGACTAAATAACTGGCAACAATTTGATCAAAGCTATCAGCAACATTCAACTAAGGTTAATAATAATAATAATAATAATAATAATACAATGTAGCTAAAAATCACAAGTCACTCACCTAATACATTTCTGACATTAAAAGTTACCAGTTGAGGTAATGGGGGAAAGAGAAAAAAAAAACTAAGAGAAAGAAAACACCTGGCAACTAGGAGCATTATGTCCTTGAACAAAGACTGCTTTTTGAAAGAAGCAACTTGTACTCCAAAAGAAAAAAAAGCTCCAACCATTAAGAGGTGGAGTAATGTTTTATGCAAGAGTCCTACTGATCAATCCTTGCAAGGAGGCATGTTTAACAGATGCAAAAACAGTCAAGCTATTTAATTCTATATGTACAATTAAGACTACAAGAATCACAGCACTGCTGTCACCTAAAGTTAGAACTATAAATATTTGCACAAACACCATCATGCAGGTATTCGACATTTGTTGCTGTTGTGTGCCATCAAGTCATTTCAGAATTACGGCGACCCTGTAGATCCTATCTTGGCAACATTTATTCAGAGGGACTTTGCCTTTGCTCTCCTCTGAGGCTGAGAGAATGTGACTTGCCTAGGTTGCCCAGTGAGTTTCCATGGCTGAACAGCGATTCAAACCTTGGCCTTAAGTTGTAGTCCTGTCCAACGCTCAAACCACTATACCACACTGGCATTAATATTCCGTATATTACCTCCAAATTCATGTAATGCACATTATATGTATAATTATATGTCTGGGTAAAATTAATGCAAGTGTCTGGTGTCAACAAAATTATTCTGCACACACACACACACACACGGACAAGGCAACATGAAAAACAACACAGGGCAGATGTGACATTCCTCTAGAATACAGCACATGACGATGACCTGCATTACTGAGCTGTTAGAAATCCAGGATCTCACTGATAACAGGTCTTTTCTGAAAAAACAATTATTTTAATCTCCAAAAGAGAACCAGAAGACCTTCAAACACCCACTCAAAGGTATCAGATAAAGTAGCAGACAAAGTCTTACTATTTGATTCCTACATCAGTAAAATAATACAGGTGAAGAATGCAAAGGAAAAATACAGTTGGCCCTTCAGATCCATGGGAGTTCTGTTCAGGATCCCTTGTGAATGCAAAAAATGCTAATGATTATACCCCACATTATTAAATAGTGGCAATGTGAACATGCACACTTCATCCTGTCCACATTCAAGTCACCCTCATTTAATAATATGGCAATCCACAGATTATCAAATTTGTGGACCCGAAGAACCAACTGTGCAGCTAATTTTCACCTTGAGAGTCACATGTCAGAAACATCAAGGTACATAATTTGTAGACAGTGGAAGGAATGTTGCTGGACTGTAGTGACCTAAGGTAGTGAGAAGGGGCTGAAATGTTATTTTGTACTTGGTAATTCTTATCAAATCTCTTGTAACCAATACAGCAGTATTTTGTTTGCCTACATTCAGCAGCTTCCTAGACATTTTGGATCCTTACCTCAAACTCAATCTATTACCGCCAACAAACATGTTAACTGCAAATTATAAAATACACACAGTCATTACAGCAATTCCTTGGCTTTTTGTTACTTTTTGGTTCATTTTGGTTACTGCTCTGAAAAAAGACTAGATCTGATTGAAAATGCATCCAGTTGTAGCAAGATTTTAATGAGCTAGATTGGTTACAGTACAGCTACTCAGCATATATTACTAACACATATCAGATTTCCTTCATCTAATTTAGTCTTTTGGGCTGCAATCCTATACTTAGTGCATGACCCACTCAACTTAAATTGGGCTTGCTTCTGAGTAGCCATGCATATGATTGCACAATAAGTCACTCTAGAACTACGCTAGGTATGTCAAAAATAAAATTATTTCAGATGTATTCTTTCTTATGTATTTTACTGACTGGTATTTTTGTTATGCTTGCCATATCTGTTACAGAATTTGCAGTGTCCTGTGTACTCAATGTTCCTACAAATAGTACTGTGTACATCTACACTACTGAAACTATACAGCAAGTCAGATAATAGGTACATTTACCAATCAGCAAGTGTGACATGGTCAGGCCCAAGCCTTAAATAAAAAGTACTTTCAAGATCTTGAACATCAGCACACCTACTTAATCGTTGTTGTGTGCCTCCAAGTCACTTTTGATTTACGGCAACTCTAAAGGCGCATCTATCAGAGTTTTCTTGGCACATTTCTTCAGAGGGAGTTTGGCACTGCCATCCTTTGAGGCTGAGAAAGTGTGACTTGCCTAAGGTCACCCAGTGGGTTTTTATGCTTGAATCAGAATTGAATCGTGATCTCCAGAGTTATAGTCCAATGCTCAAACCACTACCCCACACTAGACTCTCATATTTCCTTAAATTAAACCCTGAACCCGCCCTGGGTCCAGTTTGGGAGAAAGGTGGCATATAAAATAAAATAAAATACAGTTGAATAAGTTTTTTATTCATCTGGCATTCACAACCCCTCCTTACCTAAATAAAAAGATACATCTAAAAGGAGAAACACATGTTGCTCCCCAAGAAAACAAAATAAATATTTTAAAATGGGCAAATCCACACAACAACTCGAACTGCTTTGAAAAATATCTCAAAATACTTTTTGTCTAGCCTGAACCAAACAACTGGTGGCTCAAATGTGACAAACGCAAGATGAATAGCATCCCCTTTCCAAAAGCTACAGAAGCCCTCAGTAGGAGCTAGGAACCTCACACTTTTGATTCACACAAACCCACTCGCTGTGTGCATGCATTTCCCAATGAGGAAGGTCAAATCTGCAGTTACAACAAAATGTCAATCTGCAGTTTTGTACATACCCTGTAAGACAGCTTTCTCAAGATTTCCACACACACCCCGTCTATACCCATGGCTTCAAGATAGTTCTATTATACAGGGACAAGGAGACTTAGCAAGGAAAAAGTGAACATGGCTCAATGTTATGGAATTCTGGGGTTTACAGTTTGTTGTGTCACCAGACCTCTCTGACAGAGAAGGCTAATTGCATCACAAAACTACAATCCTTAGAATTCCATCAAATGGAGCTAAGACAGTTAAAACAGAGTCAAACTAGATTATTTCTCTTGTGTGGATGCAATTTAGGAAGAAGAGCAGAGAAGTAAGACCACACACGTAAGACCCATAACAAGTCAGGAGTTAAGGGGTCACGTCTGAATGAGTGAGGTCCTAGAAAAACCACCCACTCACCCATGGTCATGAAATGACATCCAGCATTAAACCACTTTCATGTTCCTAGGTGTCCAGATCAGGTGAAGCAAGACAAAAACAGGAGCTCCTCCAATTGAGGGTGGGTGAGAGAAGCCACTCTTTGAGCCAATCTCCAAACACCCCCCAACCCACTGAACATATTCTTGTAGAAAAGGCATCTAGGAGGGGAGATCACAGAGGAACAGCACCCATACAACCAACTGGATTTCTAAAGACTAGGCAGGCCGCTCCCACAATATTAGTGAATCAACCAGGCTTCAGGAAAGCCAGATGGGGTGGAAGATATGGGAAGGGATTACCCAGAAACAGACAGAAACCCATCTGCAGAAATAGACACAACTCTAGCATGGGAGGAGGGGAAAGCAAGGGGTTTTATTCATGGCGGGGAGGGGGAGATAGAGAGGCAGAAGTGGAAGAACAATCAACAATCCAAGATATGCAGATGACACCATAAAACTAGCAGAAAATATCTAAGATATAGAAAGACAGCTGTGTTAGTCTGGTAAACCAGTGTGCAAAGAGATCTTGTAGCACCTTTGAGACTAAGTGAAAGTGAGAAGCTGGTAGCATGAGCTTTCATAGAGTTGAGCCTACTTCCTCAGCTGCTGAAGAGGTAGTCTCAAATCTAGGAAAGCTCGTGCTACCAGTTTGTTTCAGTTAGTCTCAAAGGTGTCAAGATCTCTCTGCATGGAGATATGGAAAGATTATTGAAGAAGGTTAGGGCAAGTTTACAGGTGAACATCAAGAAAGTAAAAAATTATGACCAAAGACAATCTACATAATTTTAAAGTAAATTATGAAGAGACTGAAATAGCCCAAGGTTTTCCATCAATCAGCACTGAGTGCAATCAAGAAATCAGAAGAAGACTAGAACTTGGAAGGGCAACTATGAAGGAAGTAGACAAAATCTTGAAGCATAAAGATATTAAATGCTCAAGTTAAGATTGTCCATGCCATCCTATTTCCCATTTCTATGTATGGTTGTGAAAGCTAGAAAATAAAGAAAGCCGATAGGAAGAAAATCAGTTCATTTGAGAAAAGTGCTGAGGATACAATGGGCTGCTAAAATGACCAATGGATGGATGCTAGAGCAGATCAGGCCTGCACTATCCCTGGAAATAAAGATGACTCAGATGAGATTGTCCTATTTTGGCCACATCATGAGAAGAAAGGACTTGCTAGAAAATACTACACTTGTCCCTCCATATTTGCTAGGGTTAGGGGCACAAGACCCCCATGAATATGGAAAAACAGCAAATAACAAAAACACCATGTTTTTACTGAGAGGACACCTCTCTAGGAATCTCTAGGTCCTCCAGGTCAATTCTGTGGTCAATGTCCAACAGACACTGACCATAGAACTGCGCTGGAGAAGCTACAAATGCCTAACAGAGTATTCTCTCTAGGAATCTCAGTCTAGGCCTTTCAGGGCAACCTTTAGTTAAAGTTAACCACAGAGTTGTGCTGGAGGACCTAGATATTCCTAGAGAGAAGATATTAACCAAATCCATGAATAATCAAAGCCGCAAATATGGAGGGATGACTGTATAATGCTTGGTAAAGTGGAGTGCATTAAGAAAAGAGGAAGACCACATTCCAGGTGAATGGATTCAGAGAAGCCACTGCCATGAATCTGCAGGAGCTGAGCAGGGCAGTTGAGGACAGGGCGAATGGGGACCTGTCTACACTGCAGAAATAATGCGCTTTGACCCCAATTTAAGTGCTGTAGCGTCACCCTACGGAATTTCATAAGGCCTTTAAGTCTTCTCTGCCAAAGAGTTTGCCTGCATTGTTGTTGCTGTTGTGTGCCTTCCAGTCGTTCCTGATTTATGAGGACCCTAAGGGGGTCTTCTTGGCAAGATTTGTTCAGAGGTTTGCCACTGCCTTCCCCTGACTCACCAAACGACAATGCCTAGGATTTTGTAGAGTGGCGTCATGGCAGTTCAAGTAATGTTAAACGGCATTTATTTCTCCAGTGTCAACGCACCCTTGGTGGTCTCTCTCTCTCTCTCTCATATTCATGGGGTCCACTAGAAGGGAGTTGACAACAACAACAACAAAGCAGAGAGAATTCAAAAACAGAGCTGTGTTAGCCTGCAAAACAAAACAGAGAGGCAGACCAAGAAGGGCGGCTGAGGCTTGGAAAGGAAAGGGGTGCTGCTGCTCATCTCCAGGAGGCTCCATGGGGTCCCCGCTATCTCCTGCCTAACACATCCCCCCCCCCAAAAAAAAACATATTGCAGGCTAGGAAATTTGGGAGAGAAAGGGTGACTAAGAGGCCTGGGAGCAGGATGACCAGATGTCCTAACCACAAAGGAGGACAAAGCACCTCAAAACAGAGGGCGTGCGAGAAAAACAACAGCAAGAGGCCATTCCAAAATAAAAAAGCTAAAAATGCCCATAGAAATGTTTGTGCTTCTTAGTCATGCTCAAAATGGAAGACATTCGAGAAAAATGGAGGACACTCAGAAATAAGAGCAGAAACATTAACGTAAGTATAAACTAATGCTTTTTAGCAATGTCCAAAATGGAGGACATTTAAAAACAATGGAGTACACTCTGAAATAAAAGCCAAAAACACTAATTAATGCTTCTTAGCCATGCCCGAAATAGAGGACACTGAAGAAAAATGGAGGACACTCCAAAACAAAAGCCAAAAGCACTAAGGTAAATATCAAACTTGTGCTTCCTAGCCATGCCCAGAATGGAGGATGTTCAAGAAAAATGGGGGCGACTGACATTTTAAAAAAAGGCCAAAAACCACTATCCTAAATATAAAGTAATGCTTGTTAGCAACAGCCGAGAAAAAAATGGAGGACACTCAAAAAATGGAGGACATTTTGAAAGCCAAAACCCCCCAATGACCTAAATATCAAACTCATGCTTCTTTAGCCATGAGTCAAATGGAGGACATTTCTGGAAAATGGAGGACATCCTGACATTTTCTTGAGATGCCAAAAAACACTAACCCAAATATAACATAATATATAAAATATCTAATATAAATAAAATAAATAATATATACATAAAAATATAAAACATAAAAATAAATATAAAAATATAAAATATAAAATAACAAAATAAAAACCACGAAATAACCTAAATATAAAATAAATATAAAATAATATAAAATATAAAAAACATTAACCTAAATATCAAACTCATGCTTCTTTATCCATGCCCAAAATGGAGGACGTTATAGAAAAATGGAGGACACCCCGCCATTTTTGAAAAGGGGAAAAAACACAAGCCTAAATATATATATATATATATATATATATAACCTAAATATAAAAATATATAATATATAATATATATAAAATAATACATATATATAATATAAAAATAAATATAAAAATATAAAATGTAGAATATATATATATATATATAAAAACCTAAATGTAAGATATAAAATAACCTAAAATATAAAATACAATATAAAACAAATATAAAATATAAAAACCACTAACCTAAGTATCAAAGTCATGCTTCTTTTGAGCCATGCTCAAAATGGAGGACGTTTCTGGAAAGCAAGGGGGGAGAAAGGAGGACGTGCCTGGGCCGCCCTGGGGAGGGGGTCACACTCTCTCAGCCTCCCCTCTCATCATGGACGACGACCCCCCCTCCTCCTAATAATAACAACAATAACATTTATCCCTATCCCTTCTCTGTGCGCAACGCAGAGGCCCCAGAATGCCTGCCTCTCTCTCTCCCCCCTCTGTGCTCCATAGAGACAGGGAGACATAGTACAAAGCGAGCCGGCCTGGCCCTGGCTCCTTCTTTCCTTCCTTCCCTCCCTGCCTCCCTTCCTTCTCCTCTCCTTCCTGGCGCCCTAGTCCTCGGCGTGGCGGCGGCGGCGCAGGCATCGGCGGAGCCCGGGGAGGGGAGACGGACATTTCATTCGAGCCCGCAGTGAAACCCGGTTACCAATCATTGGCCGGAGCCAGGCACAAACCTCCACTGCGGCCCTGGTTGGCTCCCTCCGCAAATCGGCTGTGTTTGGTTGGACAGAAAATGGCTGCGAAGGAACCAGTCCCAGCGCGGAGCTCCGCTTCCCGCACTAGGCCTCCCCTCCCTCCGCAACGCCTCCAGGCCCCGGCCCCGCCCGCCCCGAGCAGCAGAGAGAGAGAGAGAGCAGCAGCCAGGGCTCTTCCCTTCCCGCAGCCCCGCGTGCGGCCCCCGCTCCCGCCTCCTCGGGCCTCCAGGGAACAACCGCCGGCAGCAGAGGCCTAGTCGCCCCCGAGGCGCTGCGGGAGTAGTTGGCCGACGGCTGGCTCGCTCCCTGAGGGGGCCCAGGCCTTTCCAGCCCCCGCCACAGGCCCCGAATAAAGACAATGCCATAGGGATAGTCACAACAACAGTTATAATATATGGCCTGGATAGTAACAACAACAACAACAACTATTATATAACTTGAAAGCACCCGTATTGTCATGGGTCCAAAGTACACTGAGGAGACAATACAGTAACAACAACAACAACAATTATATCATTCGCAGGCACACATATTGTCATCATGGGTCCAAAGTACACTGAAGAAACAATACAGTAAACAACAAACATATGACTTGAATAGTAATAGTAACAATAACAACAACAACGATTATAAGATATGGCCTGAATAGTAACAACAACAATTATATGACTTGAATAGTAACCACATCATCAACAACAACTATATGACTTGAAGGCACCCGTATTGTCATGGCTCCAAAGTGCACTGCAGAAACAATACAGTAACAACAACAATTATGGTATATGACTTCAGTAGTACTGACAATTATAATATATGACTTGAATAGTAACAACAACAACTATGTGACTTCAAGGCACATATGTTATCATTGGTCCAAAGTACACTGCAGAGACAATACAATAACAACAACAATTATATGACTTCAGTAGCAACAACAACAACAATTATAATATATGACTTGAATTGTAACAACAACAACAACTATATGACTTCTAGGCGTGCATAGTATCATTGGTCCAAAGTACACTGCAGAAACAATACAGTAACAACCACAACAACAATTATAATACTGTATATGACTTGAATAGTTATAACAACAATTATAATATATGACTTTTATAATAAGAGTAACAACAACAATTATAATATATGACTTGAAGGCACATGTATTATCATCATTGGTCAAAAACAGTTTGAGACTGCTTTAACAGCCCTGTAATAATAATAATGATAATAAACAATAACAACTTTAACTGGCCTGTAACAAAAATAACAATAATAAACATATATGACTTGAATAATGCATTATTATTATTATATATGACTTTGAAAGCACACTTCTTCTTTTTCTTCTTCTATGACTTGAACACCCATGTATTATCACCATTGGTCCAAAACACAGTGCAGAAATAATCCAGTTTGAGACCACTTTAACTGTACTGCAATTATTATTATTAATAACAACAAGTATTATATATGACTTAAAGGCACACATATTATTGTTATTATTATTATTATTATTATTATTATTATTATTATTAGATTTGAAGGCAGGTATATTATCATCATTTGTCCAAAACACATTGCAGAAATAATCCTGTTTGAGATCACTTTAACTGCTCTGTATTATTATTATTATTATTATTATTACAGGGTAGTTAAAGCGGTTTCAAACTGGATTATTTCTGCAGGGTGTTTTGGACCAATTATGATAAATATTGTTTAATAACAGTAACAAATAATAACAATTACTTAATAATAATAAAATAAAACAATGTCTTCCCCCCATGCCAGTCAACAACAACAAACACAACAGCAATAATAAATGACTTGAAGGCACACATTGTTGTTGTTGTTGTTATTATTATTAATTACTTGAAGGCACATGTATTATTATTATTATTCAAAATATAAAAAACCCTCTATAAATACAGTTTAATAGGAGATTAGAGTTTAGCAATAGATTAGTAACCAAGGCCAGTCAAATACAATAATATCCAAAATTATTTATTTATTTATTTATTTATTTTTATCCCTTCTTTCTCCCAAAGTGTGACCCAAGGTGGCTAATATATATATAAAACACAGCAATTAAAATTATTATTTCATTTATTTATATCCCATCTTTCTCCTGATATAGGGACTCAAAGGGAGCAAACAAAATTTAAAACAGTACAAATTAAATACAGTACAAAGCATTAAAATGTAGCTACAATGTGTTTTTTTAACAAAAATTAAACAAATTTAAAAGCAAAGGTGTTAAACATGTTGCTGTTGTTGTTGTTGTTGTGTGTGGGAGGCAAAGTATTTTAAAATCCAGGAAACTTTAATTTCATTAGGAAAGTGAAAAGGTTCTTCCTATCCTATGGGATCCAGGATGGCTTCAGCTACTCTTGTGGTGGAGCAATATCCGCATGCAATAAAAACAAGTAAAGATGGGACCTGATTGATAGTCTTGCTATATAAAAAAGGCAGGCACAAGATATTTTGCGCCTGAGGCAACCCAGCAGCAAAGTGCACCCATTCCCTAACACCAGTCAAGGAGTAACAGATTAGTACCCAAGGCCAGTCTATTTATTTTTGCTCCTGAGATGCTTGCATGTGCATTTCCCCTCCAGTTTTACAGTGTGTATATGTGCTCTGTCTGTGACATGTGCATTCAAGTCCTTTCCAACCCTAATGCAAAATATAAAGGAGTTTTCTTGGCAAGAGTTGTTCAGAGGAGGTTTGCCATTGCCTTCCCCAGAGGCTGAGAGCATGTGACTTGCTCAAAGTTACTCAATGGGTTTCATGCCTGAATTGAACCCAGGGTGTTCAAAGTCATAGTCCAACACTCAAACTACTGTAATAATAATGAGTTAAATAATTTAAAAACTGCTTCTTTTTCTTTACACTCTGAATTTATGGCTTCCATTGGCCTCTGCCTCCCTGCAGGGCCTGTTATAAAAGACAACAGTCTCTCTTTCTTCTGTCCTATGTATAGCTGAAAGAGGCAAACTATTGATCCCCTCTTCTCTGATTCTACTCTGTTACTTCTTCCTTAGTGCAGAACAGACATGTATCCTGTATTATCTATTGTAACAAATTAAAGAAAGAATTTGGCAGCATGAGCTTTCATAGAGTTAAGACTATGAAAGCTCATGCTGCCAACTTTTTTCTCTGGTTAGTCTCAAAGTTGCTACAAGACTCCCTACATACTGATACTGTTAGACTAACATTGTTACCCATGCTGCTTCATATAGATTTTGGTATAAATGATAGTCCTTATGACCCCTAGATGAACTCTAGTTACCTGTCCGCCATTAAGAGCAAAGTGAGGGGACATGTACACACCACCCCTAAAGGCATACCCATTGTCATTTAGATAGTCTAGGGAGTTGCAAATGGGATTATCATATTGCCCAAGAGGAGCAATGTTTGCTTTCCCTGAGGCTCTTACCCCCTCCCCGGGTCTGTTGTACAAGCAGCTTAAGACCACTAAGACAATCAGACAGGGACATCCAGGTGAAAAGAAAGTAATTAAACACCTTTGCCAGAGGCAAGATTTTGCTCTATAAAAAGCTCAGACTTTTGCTAGTTGGTGCATCATTTGAAAGGTCTCCATACTCCACGCCAGTCAGACCTCTGCTTTTGGACACCGGCAATTCTGTTCAAACCTGCGTTGCGGAACAGACTTGTCCCATTACACGCATCCTGCTTGGTTCCCAGAGGGAGTCTACATTCTGGTACGTATCACCCTAGTGAAGCCTGAAATCCTATTCCACACTAATCCCTGATTTTCCTGAGCCTTGTATGAGTGTGTGTGTGTAAGCGCATTGAGTATGTTTTCCCCTATTTCAATAAATTGAACATCATTTATAATACAGTATCTGTCTCAGCTCCATTTATTGGAATTTCCTGGTCTCTTGGTAGACATAACGGGAGGAGATTCTGCAGGGCCGTCATAGCAGGCCTCCTCTTGCAATATTGTGCTAATAACAATAATAATAAATTCCCAGAATCAGACCCTTGGCTACAACATGGCTATATCTTGTATTGTAACAGATCTTTAGGAAGTAGCCATGCTAGTCTGAGGCAGCAAAAAGCAACACAGACTTATGGTACATTTATGGCCCTGGTGGTGCAGTGGTTAAATGCCTGTACTGCAGCCACTCACTCACAAACCATAAGGTTGCGAGTTCAGTACTAGCAAAAGGGGCTGAAGCTCGACTCAGGCTTGCATCTTTCTGAGGTTGCTAAAATGAGTACCCAGATTGTTGGGGGCAATTAGCTTACAATTTGTAAACCATTTAGGGAGTGCTTAAGTGCACTGATAAGCGATATAGAAATGTACTTGCTATTGCTATTGCTATTTACACTGTAGAAATAATGCAGTTTGACACCACTTTAACTGCCATGGCTCTGTCCTACAGAATCCTAGGACCTGTAGTTTTGTGCAGCACATTTTGGCAGAGCAGGCTAAAAACTTTGTAAAACTACAAAAGCCAGGATTCCATAGTGGTATCAAATTGCATTATTTGTAGATGCACCCCTAGAGCACATTAATGGAAAATATTTTAATCCATGGGTTGGCAGCATACACACCTCCACATGTTACTGAATTACAGTTCTCAACTTCCCTCATCACTCATGGAACTCTGGTTGGGAATTTGGAAGGAATTGGTTGGGATGCTGGCAGGCCATATGTTGCCCACCCTGCATTCATGCACTAGAGCAGCAGTACTGCAGTATTGTACTACTGAGTCCATCCACTCAACCTTCCAGCCTTTCATGGGTCAGTAAATTGAGTACCCAACATGTTGGGGCAATTGGCTTACACATTGTAAACCGCTTAAGGAGTGCTAGTTCACTGATAAGCGGCATAGAAATGTACTTGCTATGCTATTGCTATTACTGCGTGCAAAAGTGTGTTTCATGGACCAGTGCTAGTCCACAAGCCATTGGCTCCGGCTCCTGGTAATTTACCAGGAAAGAGAGGATTATAGCCAAGGGGTGCCTGTATGGTACTCTTTCCCTGCTTCTTGTACACGCCATCAAGCTGGCTTCAGTTTATGGGGTCCATATAAACAAACCTCCAAAAGCCCCTGGAACATGTGGGATTGCTGGTTCCCCAGCATTTCCAGTCTACTTCCTGGTTAGGAAAAAACAGGCCAAAGAGTCTCCCAAGCATGACAAGATGATAATAGTACAGCGTGCCCGCGTCATATGCGGGCGCGCCTTACGTGGCTTGAGCATACGCGCTCAAGCCGCTGGGGGCGCGCGCCCATTGCGTGCCGTGTGGCGCCGCGCCGCCGTGCACGAGCCCCATTGTTTATAATGGGGCTTGAGCATAGGCGGAATTTGCCTTACGCGGCGGGATCCGGAACGGATCCCCGCGTAAGGCGAGGGCCCACTGTAATAATAATAATAATAACAATAATAACAACAACTTTATTTATATGCTGCCTCTCTGTCCAGGACAATCGAGGTGGCTTATATTAAAAAAATACATACAAAACCTCATGTCCCAATAGTTCCCATCCTCCGCTAAAACATAAATAACAGTTAACTATTAAAAACATACATTAAAATGAACAAAAGCAAGCGAGTAAGGCTACAGCATATTCAAAGGGATGGTTCAGTTGTGGCAGGGCCAGGAGTGCAGGGGATGTGGACCAAACCAGGTGACACCTCTGGGGGATGACACCTGGTCAGAGCCTCTGCCTGCTGTGCCAATGATGGAGGTATGGTGCTCCTGCCACCTGGCAGCCACTTCTGGGTCTGGTGGAGCTACTGGCAGCCCAAGACGGAGTTGGCAGTGGCAAAGGTGGCACCATGGACAACTCCCTTTCCTGTTGCAATCAGCTCCCTTCCCTGCCTGGCCAGGCACCACAAGGTGGTGGCAGCGAACCATTTGCAGGTGAGGTGATGAGGTGGGGTAGGGAAAGAGACTGCCATGCAGCAGTAGCTCCCCACCACCACTGTCTCCGGTTCTTGTTTCTCTTCTGCCTTGGGCTCTCTTGGCCAAAAGAGCCCAAGGTGGCAAAGAAGCACAAGGCAGCAAAGGCACGGACTTGGTGACAGCTGAGGGTGGGGTAGGGGAATCCATCCCTGACAGAGAGAGATGGAGGGTAGTGGTGGAATGGCAAGGGGCACTTGCTGTGTATCCTTCCCCTCCTGACCACCTCACTGCCCCCCATCCCTCCTAAGCTGTCTAGCACACACACAGCATGTATGTGCCAGGCAGCTTAGGTGGGACAGGGAGGGCAGCGAGGTGGTCAGGAGTGGGAGGTCACAGCAAGTGCCCCTTCCCCTTTACTACCCTCCGATTTTCTCCCACCATATTGTCTCCTCTGGAGTGACTGCCTGCATAAGGGTGACAACATGAGTTGCTGCAATGGGGTGACAACAACAGTTATGGCCATGGCTCCTAAGGGACAAGGGGAGTCGCAGTTGAATTTGAAAAAAAAGGAATTGTGGCAGTAGAATTGCTGAATCCTTAGTTAGAAGGTGCAATAGGTTATGGTCATTGAGACTGCCATGGTCGCTTTAGTCAATGATCTCCATCTGGGTATCGACAGGGGAAGTGTGACCTTGTTGGTACTCTTGGACATCTCAGCGGCTTTCAATACCATTGACTACGGTATCCTTCTGGAACGCCTGAGGCAGTTGGGTATCGGGGGCACTGCGCTCCAGTGGTTCCGTTCCTACTTCTCAGGAAGATTCCAGATGGTGCAGTTGCAGGACACTTGCTCCTTTAAGAGGGAACGAACATCTGGGGTCCCTTAGGGAGCTATTTTGTCCCCCACTTTGTTTAACATTTACATGAAACCGCTGGGAGAGATCATCCGGAGGCATGGGGCGCAGTGTTATCAGTACGCTGATGACACCCAAATATGCTTCTCTGTGCCTCTGACTGCTGCAGTGTCTAAGGATGACGTCTCTCCTCTGAATGCCTGCCTGAAGTCAGTAATGGGCTGGATGAGGGAAAACAAGCTCAGCCTGAATCCAGAGAAAATGGAAGTACAGTACTGGTGATAGGTTCCCCTGGCCCAGGGAAGGAAATTTATCCACCTGTCCTGAATGGGGTCACACTTCCCCTGAAGGACGAAGTTCGCAGCTTAGGAGTACTTCTGGACTCGTCCCTGCAGTTGACATCTCATGTAAATGCGACAGTCAGAAGTGCTTGCTATCAGCTTCGGTTGATACGCCAACTGTGACCCTACCTGGGCCAGAGGGACCTTGAAACAGTGGTACATGCTCTGGTAACCTCTCGCTTAGATTTCTGTAATGCGCTCTACATGGGGCTACCCTTGTACCAAGCCCAGAAGCTTCAGTTAGTACAAAACATGGCAGCCAGACTGGTCACCGGCACATCCAGGTTTGACCACATAACACCTATTCTGAAAAATCTTCACTGGCTGCCCATTTGCTTCCGAACGCAATACAAGTTGTTGGTTATTACCTATAAAGCCCTATATGGCTTGGGCCCGAGTTACTTGAGGGACCACATCTCCCCACACAATCTGCCCCGCACACTCAGAACATCTGGGAAGAATCTGTTGGAGATTCCATCTTCCAAATATGTCTCCACATCCTAGACGGCCTTTTCAGTGGCGGCCCCAAGGATTTGGAATAGTCTCCCCAAGGAGCTCCGTCTCATGACCCCCCTAGAAACATTTAAAATGAGGCTTAAAATCTTTCTTTTTTGCCAAGCCTTCTCACCCCCTCCCCCTGAGGAATGAAGTTGAGCACTCTTGATGCCATCGATTCTCTGCCTTACCCTATGAATGATTGTATTTTATAATTGTATTACTTGTTTTTATTTATTTTTATGAGATGTTTTAAATAGTTTTATAGTCTGTAAACCATTTTGATCTAGAGAAAAACGGTATACAAATAAAATCGATTATGATGATGATGATGATGATGATTATTATTATTATTATTATGGTGGGAAGGGCACTGGAATAGTTGCTGTTGCCTTCAAAGTCCTAGGGAAGTCGATATGGCTTCTATATCTCTGAAAGCTGTCCACTTGATTTTGTTAGAGTTAGTTGTGCTGGCCCAGTGCTGTAATAATAAATTCATTCATTCGTTAGAATTAGCAACTCAAGAGTGATGCCTCTGGATTGTAGCTAAATTCAGAGGAGAAATGTGGGAGTCCAATTGGAGTGGCTGAACAAATCATAGTTCCTGACAATCAAAAAGTCCCAGGTCTTTGACTCTGCAAGCTCTTGCCCCATTATAACATAGACTATTATGCCTAGAGCTTCTAGGGGTTGAAACAGAAACCATATGGAAAGGCAAAGGCTGAGAACCACTGCACTACACCATTGCTCCTGGCATCCCAGCACCAGAGGTGACTGCCCTCACTTTTAGGCTAATGTTAGTACTGGCCATAAACATCTTGCAGTATGGCCTGGCACAGGAGATTATCCATTTTATGAGGATTATGAGGTAAATTAGCCATGACATATAAAATATCCGAGATTTATCAAATAATTTATTTAAATATAATTTCTCTAAGGATTGTTAAAATACAATCAAGGCTGCTTTCAATCAATAAAATATTGCAGATACAGGGACATACAAGTGAGTGCACACAATCACAACCCAATCATAGTAAGAATCATACTTCTCAAATTTTCTAAAGCATAATCATTCATCCAAATGAGTGGAGATTAAGTGGAACAAGACAATTTATACAAGATAACCAAGCTGTGCCCCTGAAGATTTCAGTGTGGAGGAAATTTCATAATGCATTCTTCTGCATGCATCACAGTCTCCACAAGGGCAACATGTCAATTACATGTCACAGGTATGAATCTGCAAGAATTTAGAAGAATAATGGAGGATATGGAGTCTTGAGGATGTCTCGTCCATAGGATCGCCATGAGTCTAGATTGACTTGAGGGTAGTTAACAATAACCAAACAACAACAACAACAACAACAAACATCTTATACAGTACAGTGGGCTCTTGTTATCTGCTGGGGTTTGGTTCCAGGAACCTGAGTGGATAAGAAAATCCATGGATGATCAATTCCCATTAAATACAATAGCATAGAAAAATGGTGTCCTTTATATAAAATGAAAAATCAAGGTTTGCTATTTGGAATTTATACTTTTGGGAATATTTTCAAGTGGTGGATGCTTGAATCCATGGATAAAAAATCCGTGGATAAGGAGGGCTGACTGTACTGTAACATAGTCATCTGTTGAGAAATTCTATATATCATGCTTTCTCTCTAAAGGGCATCCATGGAGAAAAATCATACCTTTCCACAGGTTCTGCAAAACATTCCAACATCTGTCATTTCTTGGTAACTGTTATATCTTGGTAACAGGCAAGGCATTACAATAATTGCTTATATAACCTTTAAAAAGGCTGTTCACTTTCTGTATCTCTTACCAGGATCTTAAGGGTGCTTTCCAACAAGGAAGAACATCAGCAGCAAAAAAGTCTCTGCTCTGCAGAAAGTATCCAGGGTGACACCACTTTAACTGCCCTGGCTCAATGTAATGGAATTCTGGGAATTGTAGTTTGCTGTCGCTTCAGAGCTCTCTGACAGAGATGACTAAATGTTCACAACCTGGATTATTTCTGCAGTGTGGATGCAGTCAGAGACAGCTAAATGACCTTGTTGAAAGCTGTCATTAGCCACCTACCTTTAATGTCTTGGGACTTGGGAGGTAGCTTTTGTGTAATTTCCAGCATCTAACTGTCCAATCAAAGATGTGTCAAACTGGACCCCATTTATTGTCACCAAAATTTTCCAGTTCAGTTGGAAATGAGATTTTATAGGCTATCTATACAAGTCCATTAACCAACCAATCACCTGAGAGTGTAACTGGCCTCCATTACTCTGGCTACCTGCCATCCGATGACTATATCATGTATAATTCAGCTTATATCATACCAATGCAGCGTGCCTTTTTGGTTTTCCCACTGTTTTCTCTCATGTCTTGACTCTCCCTTTCTTTATTATATGTTTATGTTTATTTTATCTTTGGGTTAAGCAGCTGAATACCCAGAATTAAACAGTAAGCCTACAGTATGTTTTTATACTTTGCTGTCTGACACCCAGACATTTTACATTTTACTCTATGAAAACATCTGTCACACTTATTTCATCTTCCAATATACAGGGTTCAGGGATTTAAATTTTGCAAAATACACAGAAAATATCACATCTAGTCCATAACACTAGTATCAGTTTTTCTGCTATAGAAGTAATGCCCAAGAACATATCTACTTTTTAAACTGAATTAGTTGTGTACACTTCTCAGAACGTACTTTAGACTCAGACTGAAAATATGAAAGTGTTGATACCTATTATTTTATATTACAACATAATACTAATCATTCATGTGCTTCATGAATAAGTAATCTTGATTTCCACTAAGATGAATTTACTGCAGATTTTTCTTTTCTTTCAGAGTCTTGGGTTTCTTAAAGTGCTTTATCTTCTTAAGATTCTCCAATGCAAAATGTTTCAAACTGACAGTCTAAAATTCAGCGGGCTTTACTTGCAGGTAAGTGCATATGAGGTAGCTGTTTCAATGCTGTTGAACTCTAGGGCTTTTATGAACAGTGTTGGCTTCATTATGATTTAAGTACTTTGACATTAATATTTGAAGAGTTCAGTCCTTTTTCAATAACAGTCATGGCAAGATATTGACACTGCCAAGAAAAACCTTTTCTCTCTTTTCCAGTCTAACACAACAGATACATTATTTAGAGCTTAGAAAAGTTATATTTCCAATATTTACCTATTTATAAATCAATAGCAATTGAGAAGTAAGGTCCAATGAGTTCAGTAGGATTTATTGTTAGGTAAGTGAGTGATCCACATTTTCCTGGAAATACATCGTGCTGAACATGATGATGATGATGATACATATTTATTTATGTCCCACCTCTCCGTACGGATCAAGGTGGGTTACAATGAAAATTAAATATATAATACAACAATCAACAGCACTACCCAATACCCCAACCCTCCAACCCCCAACAAAACAAATTAAACAATAGAAATAGTTTAAAACAATTTAAAAATAGCGAATAGGAGTGAGACGACTTGGGATGGACGGGGTGATTCTTTTTAGTGGGAGCTCAATCTAGGAAGGTCTGTTGGAAGAGATCCATCTTGATTGCCTTTTTAAAGGAGTCAAAAGAGGTGATATGACAGATCTTCTCTTGCATGTCATTCCAAATTTTTGGAGTGGCAGCTGGGAAGTCGCAGCCAACCTGATCTTCTTTGGCTGCAATAAGTTCTTCCCAGAGGACCTGAGTGTGTGGGGTGGATTGTATGGAAAGAGGAGTTCCTGCAAGTAGGCTGAATCCAAGCCATGTAGGACTTTAAAGGTAATAACCAACACCTTGTACTGTGCCCAGAAGCTAATTGGCAGCCAGTGGAGGGATTTTAAAACAGGTGTTGTCTGGCTGAATCTGGATTTACCAATGACCAATCTGGCTGCCATATTTTGGACCAGTTGAAGCTGCCGAACTTGGCACAAGTGTAGCCCCATGTAGAGCACATTGCA
Organism: Sceloporus undulatus; assembly: GCF_019175285.1. Classification (NCBI taxonomy): domain Eukaryota; kingdom Metazoa; phylum Chordata; class Lepidosauria; order Squamata; family Phrynosomatidae; genus Sceloporus; species Sceloporus undulatus. Next base: position 28,427,506 of record NC_056526.1, read on the forward strand.
GAAATCGAGACGAGAGGTTACCAGCGCACATATACTGTTTCTAGGTCCTCCAGCTCCAGGTAGGGTCACAACTGGCATATCAACTGAAGCTGATAGCAGGCACTCCTGACCACCGCATCTCTCTGTGATGACAACTGAAGTGACGAGTCCAGAAACACCCCAAAGCTGCAAACACAGTCCTTTAGGTGAAGTGTGACCCCGTCCAGAACTGGTTGACATATCTCCATACCAGGATTAGGGATCCCCATGGCAAGTACCTCCATCTTATTAGGATTCAGTTTAAGTCTATTTTTCCTCATCCAAACCATTATCGTCTTAAGAAATTCATTCAGAGGAGAGATGCCTTCCTTAGTCACTGCAGCAATCTGAGACATGGAGAAGGAGATGTGGGTGTCATCAGCGTACTGATAATATTCCATCCCATAATGGGCTGTACTTTTGTGTAGTAGTGCAATCCTTGTTGTTGTTATGCTCCTTCAAGTCATTTCTGACTTACTGAGACCCTAAGGCAAAACTATTATGGAGTTTTCTTGGCAAGCGTTTTGCCATCCTCTGAAATGGAAAGAGTGTGACTTGCCCAAGGTCCCCCAGTGGATTTATATGACCCAGCTGGGATTCAAAACCTGGTTTCCAGACCAGTCCAATGCTCAAAGCACTACACCATGCTGGCTCTTAATGCAATCCTGTCCATGTCTAACATTAACATGTACACAAAACATTACAAAATGGTACACTATAGGGAATACTTGTGAGTTTTTATAAGCTAGAAAAGGAAATACAGCATTTGGAATAACACGTTTCATATATCTTATTGCAATGTGTTCCATAATGAGGGCCAGCATAGCATAGTGGTTTGAATGATGGACTATGGCTCTGGAGACCAGGTTTCAAATCCCCGCTGAGCCATGAAACCTACTAGGTGACCTTGGGCAATTCACACTCTCTCACAGCTTCAAAGGATAGCAATGGCAGGCCCCCTCTGAAGAAAAATGCCAAGAAAACCCCATGATAAGTTCCCCTTAGGGTTGCTGTAAGTCGGAAACAACCTAAAGTCACACAACAACGTGTTCCATAACTTTTTACCTTGTTTCCCCACCCCGCCCTGCCCCATCCCCCAAAGCTTTGCTGATAACCAAGTTTCCATTCTGATATTTTGACATTGGAGCAGGAGTTGTAGATCTTTAAATTGAACTTTGATGGGGCTGAATCCTATCCTCAAAGTAGGTTCAGCTCCTTGGATTATTTCTTCAAAGTCTGGACTATAACCTGGAGCAATTTCACTATCAAGTGCTACATAGCAGGGGTGGGGTTCATGACACCATCCACATGTTGGTGCTGGTGGGCTGCAGCTCCCAACAGCCCTTGCCAGCATGACTAGTGGTGAGGAATGAAAAAGAGCTACAGACAAGAAAACCTAGAGACCCACAAGTTCCTCACCCTGACATGACACCTTGCTTTGTATCCCACCCTTTAAAGTGGGGTTTGGCAGGTTACACTGGTGGTCAAACTGTATGCAGGAAAACATGCTGAAAACATATGTATCCAAATTCACTGTTGCATCTCAGGTCCAAAACACACTGCAGAAATAATCCACTTTGAGACCGCTTTAATTGCCCTGGCTCAGTGCTAGGGAATCTTGGGAATTGTAGTTTATTGTGGCACCAGAGCTCTCTGACAGAGAGGCTTTGGTGCTTTCTGCACCGGCATTTGGGACGTCCGGAGGACGTCCCATTTTAAAAAAGGGGCGTCTCTTTTAGACGCCCCTGGGCCTAGTACGGACTCTGTCTGTACAAGATGGTGCCGGCCCTTCTACATGGCCGGCGCCATCTTTGCGTATCGGACGCTGAGCGTCCGTACGCGTCGCGTCCCTTGTGACGTAGCGAGTGCGCCCCTGGCGCATCGCTACGTCGCAAACGCGACGGAAAAAGAAGCTCCATTTTGGAGCTTCTTTTTCAGTCCGCAGGGGAGCCGCGCCGTGTGAAGGCTCCGGCTCCCCCATGGACTAGCCGGCGGCGGCCTGTACCCCGCCCTAGTATCTCAAAAAACTACAGTTCTCAGAATTCCCTATCATTGAACAAGGGCAGTTAAAGTGGTTTTAGACTGTATTATCTCTGCAGTATGTTTTGGACCTCAGTCTTCAAGGAAGATCTCACATTAACAGTATGTTTTAATAGCTCTGTCTGGACCTGAAACCTCTCTGCCCCACAAACCCTCTTACAAGAGTTTTCTGTATAGCCAGTTAGTCACAGGCTGCCTGTTAAATAAAACTGTTTTCTACCTGAGAGCTTAAAGAAGAGGTGATGCTGTTGTATGTTACATTGTGAGTGGTGATGTGCAATTCAAAACCAAGTTTCAAAGGTATAGCTGTGTTAGTCTGGAGAATCAGGATGCAAAGGGATCTTGCAGCACCTTTGAGACTAACTGAAAGAAAGACGTTGGCAGCATGAGCTTTCGTAGACTTGAGGCTTTTTCACAGATGCATGTTTCTAAAAGAAAAGAAAAAGAAAAAGTGTGCAACTGCTGAAGCAGGTTTATGTCTACAAAAGCTCATGCTACCAACTTCTTTCTTTCACAGTTAGTCTCAAAGGTGCTACAAGATTCCTTTGCCTACAAAGTTTCAGACTCAGTTTCTGTGTTTTTAAACCATCTCTATAAGCAAAGACACACACATCTTCAACACTTTGTGAGTTCCAGTGTCATGTGTGTATGTGTTGTAAAAGACTTTGTGAACTCACAAAGTAACAAAAGAACTTCTCTGAAGATGCCAGCCACAGATGCTGGCGAAACGTCAGGAAGAAACTCTTCTAGAACATGGCCACATAGCCCGAAAAACCCACTAAAAACTATGGATGCCATGAAAGCCTTTGACTTCACATAACAAAAGAACTGTTCAAAACTATATCCAAGGGTAGTTGTGTTGGCCGTACAGCAAAGTACAGTATCATCCAAAATCCACAATGCAGGGATACCTTTATGGGACCAACCAAAATGCACATTATACATGGTGCAAGCTTTTGAAGCTCCACTGGCTTCTGAATCAGACCAAGGTGTTAAAAATTAATTCAATATTCTCTTAGCACAAGGGTTTGCAGCCTCAGGAAGGATTTGAGACAGATTGGATCTCAAAGATAGCTTTTTTTTCTTGCAAATGGAATTTAAAGTTGGTTTCCTGGACTGAATCTCCCAGCATCCACATGGTCAGAATGAGGAGAGACCCACCTGCATTATACCCTTCCATACTAACTGAGGACAACAACCACAACATCTTGGCCAAATGCAGGGCTATGACTAACATCAACCATCTTTCTTTCTTTCTCTGGTTTAATCCTTTTGCCTGAAGAAGCCAGTGGAGCTTCAAAAGCATGAAACATGTATAATGTGCATTTTGGGTGGCCTCATAAAAGTATCACTGTCCTGTGGATTTTGGATGAGACTATACATTTTAATGATTGTATAGTATTGTGTTTAATTGGTTGGTTTTAATGTATTTTCTTTTTAAATTGTGTTTTGTATTTTTAACATGTTGTATCCCGCCTCAAGCATTGAGGAGAGGTGGGAAAGAAATTACTATTACTATTATTATAGTAGTAGTAAATAATAATAATAATAATAATAATAATAATAATAATAAATCAATTCAATTTTTATCTTCTTCAAATATAATTGCTACTTTGCAGCAGATAACAGAAGCAGGCACATCTTGAACGGATCTTTTTTCCCTTTATTTCTCTTTCTTTCTCTTTCTGCTTTATTTTATTTTTTATTTTTATTTATTTGTTATTATTATTTTTATGTTGTCGTAAAAAAAATGACACAGCTGCAGGATCCATTGTAGCCACTAGGAGTCGCACCTTCCTTTCTCTCGTTCGGAATTTCATTCATTCATTCATTCATCATTCGTTTGTTTTAGGTTCGATTGCCATCGCGACCAGCAGAGAAGCCACTGTGAGTGGCCAGAAAGGAAAAGCTTCTTTTATTAGCACGAAAGTAAAGAAGGGCTGGAAGGTGTCGCGATCCCCTCTCTCCTCTCCAAGGCATCAGTTCCTGCATCGACAAAGTGAGAAGGAGTAAGAGCAACTCACCCTTGTAAAGTAAAGTACTTACTTATTCCTTCTTTTTGGTATTTTTGAGCTGCTGGTTGCCCAGGGACCAGCAGAGGGCGACACCAGTGAGTGACCAGGACTGTGGGCCAACGCAGAGGAGGCATGGGCATTTCAGTGGGAAAGGGCAAAGTGGTCCAACAGACGGTGCCCATCTCTGCCCAACAGCAAGAGAAAGCCAAAGCCACCACCTCAAAAGGTGGGTAATGCCAGCCCCTTTGGAATGGAAGCAGATTTTATGGTTTGCTTTCCCAGTTCAGAACTGGGAAAGGTTACTTCTTGGATTACTGGTCCCAGAATCCCTCCCCAAAGCCTAGACAGCTCCAACAATTCCCCCCCCCCTCTGTATATACAGGAACTGATTACTACTACATGTCCTACCTGACAGCCAAGGTACATCAAGTTAGCGCTGATGAAAAGAGAAACTTTTATTAAATTGCCTAGTGACGAGATATAATCTTAGGTCCAAAACACACTGCAGAAATAATCCACTTTGAGATCGCTTTAATTCCCTTGGCCCAATGCTAGGGAATTTTGGGAAATGTAGTTTTCTGAGTGGTTGAGCCTTCTGTCAGAAAGCTCTTGGGCCACAATAAACTCCAATTCCCAAGATTCCCTAGCACTGAGCCAGGGCAGCTAAAGTGATCTCAAACTGGATTATTTCTGCAGTGTTTTGGAACACTGTGTTATTTTGAATGTTTTATCTTCAATTTAACTGTCTCATTTTATTTATGTTTTAATATGGTATCGGATTGTGGTATGATTGTACGCAAAAACCTGGTCGGCTAATGTTAAATAAACTTGATGCTCCAACACCATTTTTACTTTAAAAAACCCAACTCATTTGAGATGTGGTGCTGGAGAAGAGTGCTGAGGATATCATGGACAGTCAAAAAGACAAATAAGTGGGTTCTAGAACAGATCAAGCTTGGATTCTCCCTGGAACTTGGAAGTCAAGATGACTAAATTGGGACTGTTTCACTTTGGCTTATTAGAAAAGGCAATAATGCTAGGAAAAGTTGAAGGCAGTAGAAAGAGAGGAAGGTCCCATGCCAGATAGATGGCATGCTTCTGTTAATCAGGGAGGGCAAGGGCATCAGTTTGCAGAACCTAAGTGAAGCAGTGGAGGATGGGGGGCTTGTCTGTGGAGATGTTTCTTACACAGGGTCACCTTGAGTTGAGGTTGACTTGAGGGCAGTTAACAACAACAACAACCTATTTTGGCCACATCATGAGAAGGCAAGAATCATTGGAAAAGACAATGATGCTAGGAAATGTAGAGGGCAGCAATGGAGTCATTAGGAGTGTGTGTGGGGTATAGACACCACTGCTTCTCAACCATCTGCATCTTGGTAGAAATGGGCTCTGGCATTTGCCTGTATCGCCTCAAAATACAGAAGGGAGGATGTGAGTGGGATGAGGCTCAGTGGGAGAAGGGAGAGGCCCCAGTCTTTTAAAATTAAATTTTTAAATTTCAAAATTAAATTTTTAATTTTAAAAATTATTATTATTATTATTATTATTATTATTATTATTATTATTATTATTAT
>NC_056526.1:28433165-28528178 GCF_019175285.1 Sceloporus undulatus
GTTTATTTGTATAGTGCCATAGGCTTTACATAGTGCTTTACAAAGGAGAGAAAACAACAATCCAAAATAGAAACAAAAAGCTGCCTATAGCTCACAATATAAAACCACAAACAAGATTATAAAATTAATAAAATATTACTGTAACAAAGTTAAAACAATATTATAAAAGTGTAAATTAATACAAATAATATGTCATTAAATATGCAGTCATAAAATCAGGACAAAAGTTGGAAGGTTTCCCTGAATAGAACAGTCTTTAATTTGGATTTAAAGTAGTCTAAAGAGGTGGTTAAAAAATTATTTTAAAAATATTTTTAAAAATATTTTTAAAAATCCAATTTTACCAAATTTCCATTTTAACCACACGAAACTATGTATATGTAAACCTATTTATTCTGCATGTATGATGTTCAATTTAAACATATAATTTTAATTTTGCTTGTTGTTTATGTCACAACTATTACCAGTGATCTGTGGAATTTACAATTTATGAATAACGTTAGTACAATTTTTTTTACTAAGGATTCTGCATGGTTGTGGTATGAGAGGAAGTCAGCAGAGGGGTTGACGCCATGAGTTACTGCACCGGGTGACACCAACCCTAGTGACACACTGGAGGGCAATAGAAACAGAGAAAGACCAATGCCAGATTATTATTCCATCCAGGAGGCCACAGGTTTGAGCCTGCAGGATCTGAGCAGGACATGGGGTCTTGGAGATATCTCATCCACAGAGTCACCATGAATCAAGGTTGACTCAAGGGAAGTTAACAACAACAACAAATGCCACTGAGCTTTCCAGAAGAAACACCGCCTTGTGTGGAGTGCGAAGGGGGAAAATCTTATTCCATGAAAACTTGCTTTTTATGGGCAATAATACCCTTCCAGAGTTTCCAACTGCAGTGATTTGACAGGGACAGTCCCAATTGATCCTCTGTTGTCCCACTTTTTCAAATGCTTTTAAAATGTTCCAATTTCTTCCATCTTCTTCCACTTTCCCACTTTGTTCTTGGCTTACTTATATTGTTGAAAACTGAGTTCAGAGTGCAAAAGTATTTTTCACTCAACTCAGCAGTGAGAAGAGGACAGGTGGAATCTTGCCCTTCTCAGGAGGCTCAGGCAAAAGCAAACTGCTGCAACTTGTCAGTTCTTTGTCTTTAATAATTTTGCCATCTTGAGCACACTTGCTTGTCCATGTGTGTTCCAGTTTTCATCAGTGAAATGTTAGAGGGTATGTTCTGCAACAGATTGGCCAGAGCTTGCCAAAGTTACTTTTTGTTGGGCATACAAGCTGGGAGATACTGGAAGCAGGACTCCAAAAAAGAAATCTTCCTATGCTTTGAGATTGTCTGGACACCTAAATAGACATACTCCTGTTATGATGGGGATATGCTGCAACATTTTACTGTTGGAGGATTGTCACTTCCCTAATAGCACATTTGGGTGCAAAGGCCATTTTACACTGAAGTTTTTAGAGATGTTTACACCAGGGCATGAGAGCCAGAGTGTGTGAGTGTTGGACTAGGACTCTGGAGAACAGGGTTTGAATCCCTACTTAGCCATGAAACCCACTGGGTGACCCTGGGCAAATCAGAGTTTCTCAGCCTCAGAAGATGGCAATGGCAACTCCCCTTTGAAGAAACCTGCCAAGAAAACCTTGTGATAGGTTTGCCTTAGGGTCACCACAAGTGAAAAATGACTTGCAGGCACACAACAATGAATTACTGCAGGGCAGGGCCTGTGTTGTCTGGCAGAATGAATTGGCTGCCTCGGGCAGCAAATGCTGGGGGATGGCAATCATAGCAGTCTTGTGGCTATTTCTCATTAACTCTTCTACTGTTCCCTTCTGCCAGAGGATGAAGCAGTTTAATGGTAAACAACCTTCCTGCCCCCCCCCCCCCCAATGACATTTGTTCTTGATGTGTGCCTCTAAGTCATTTTCAACTTGGGGCAATCCCATCACAGGGTTTTCTTGGCAGGTTTCTTCAGAGACTTATTTTGAATCTGAGAGAGTCATGTGCCCAAAGTCACTCAGTGGGTTTCTGTGGCTGAGCAGGGATTTGAACCCTGGTCTCCCAATGTCCTACTCCAGTGCTCAAACAACTATACCACACTGGTTCTGTCTACTGTGTTGGGTTCAACAGCCAATCTGGATTTAAACTGGAATATTTGGAGCGGGAGAAAATGTCTTGGTCCACGTTTGAAGGGTGGTCACCTTTTCCAGGTCTAATGCTCCTTTCATTGGTGCATTAGGCAGAGCACCTTGCATTAAGGCAATCAAAGAAAACTCTGGATCCCACCATTAGAGTGAACATCCCGCCTCTATTAAAGAGCAGTGCGATAATTTCCGTAGTCAGAGTAGCTGGTGGGCTAAACATTCAAAGCTAAAGGTGGCAGGGGCCACATGTGGCCTGTGACCCGTGTGTTACTCATCCCAGAGTTATAGCTATGTCCCAGGCCTTACTGGTCCCTTGCTGTAATTAGCAAGTCATGCACTCACTTTTGGCAAAGTGAGTTCCTGGGTTTCTTCTGTTTCAGAGGTCTGATTTGCTACAGAACTCCAGAAAATAGATGATTAATGTTTTTGTTTATGCCTTCAAGTTTTTTCTGACTTATGGCTACCCTAAGAAAACCCTATCATGGGGTTTTCTGGGCAAGATTTGTTCAGAGGGGGTTTGACTTTGCCTTCCTCTGAGGCTGAGAGAGTGTGACTTTGCTAATGTCAACCAGTGGGCTTCAATGCTGGGATTCCATGTAGATTCAAGCACTGATCTCCAGAGTCATAGTCCAACACTCAGATCATTATACCACGCTGGCTCTACAGTTCTCTTATGTTCAGTTCTTTATTGGGGGGGGGGGGTAGTCTTCCTATAACAAAAGAGAAATCCATGGACCACAGGAGAGTAAGTGGCTTCAGGAGCGTTGTTGGAGCATGGTTCTTCAAAGAGCCTTACAAATGCTAATTAACCTGTAGCTACATTCTATAAATAGGCAGGAAAATCACTTTGATTGTATGGCATAAGAATTCAGGAGTCTGTGAAAATGAATGTACAAATACTGACAAGTAGATCAGCCGTTTGCATCCGGACTCTCTAGCTATCATCTGACTTTTTAAAAAAATGAAGTCACAAAGCCTGCTTTCCACAGCAAACTTTTTTTTTAAAGTATATGATAAAAAATACATATTGATTCACTGAAAAATATGATAGTGCTCAGTACAGTTGAAGGAAGTAGGAAAAGAGGAAGACCATGTTACAGATGGATTGAATCTGCAAACCAAAGCCCTGAGTTTGCAAGACCTGAGCAGGATTCTTGATAACAGTGTCTTTTGGAGGTCTTTCTTTCATAGGATTGCCATAGGTTGAAACCAACGTGATAGCAAATAAAAATGGTACAGGCCATTAAATAAAATTACACTGCAAGTTTGTTTAGAGCAACTTTATTATAAACTTTGGGATGATATTTTTAACTTGTGAATAATTGGCATCCTTTATTGAGATAGGCTCAGTGCCTCATCTGCCTTCTTGAGAATATGGTCTAAAAGGATGTATTTGTGTTTTGCTTGAAGGTGTCTAATTCAGCAAAGCTTTTGACAAAGTACCATGCAAAATGGCAATACTGCTGTGCATATCTATAATGCATATAAATACCCTGTATGCTAGAGGAGCAATGGCCTCCTATGAGGCAGCTGCCTCAAGTCGTAGATTTTAGGTGTTTTGCAAGAGTTTCTTTCATAGAGGTTGTAGCCTCCATGGGAAAGCATACATCAACATCCCTCTCCCCTGCAGTTTGTGTACCCTTTCAGTCAAGCTCAGTGGCACATATTATTATTATCACGAAGCTTTATTTATATAGTGCTGTAAATTTACATAGCGCTAGCCTGTACATACAATCAATTAAAATAGATAAAATAAACCTGCCTATGGCGTACATTCTACAAAAATAATTAAATATAATGCATATTAGTACATGTTAACATTCAATAAAATAAGGCAGACAACACATTAAAATAACATTAAATATAAAATAGATATATAACATTCTCATTTAGACAAAATGGTCTTTATTTAAAATTTGGAGAGACCTCAGGTAGACAATTGGATGAGAAACCAGGGAAAGTAGCTTCAGGGATGAGCCTCTGTGATAGAAAGGTAAGTGGTCTCAGGATAAGGATTTTGACAGGACATTGGTAGTTAGTTGCAGGATGAAGAGCCTAGGAGTAAATTATTCATAATTAAGCTCACTTCCATGTGCCTGCTGCCAGGCCAATAGTATTCTTAAAAGGATCTCTCATTAAGTTTTTAACATCTGGGCTGGTTCATAGCATGGCCTACAGTTCCCTTGATAGCCAAAGCCCAGACCTTTAGAGCTTTAAAGGTGAAAACTAACCTTTTGAATTGCTGTCCACAGCTCATTCAGCAATAGTAGGAATGATGTGTGGAGTTACCACCCTACTTGTGGACAGTCGCTATCAGAATTTCTTTTTTATTACTAAAAAGCAAAGCAAGACTGTAGGAGACTTGCAGCAATATTAACTGAACATCCTTGTGAGGATAGAAGGTTCTACTTGCCCAGACATTGCTGGCATATTAGCCTATATAAAGAGAGGAATGTAGTTAAGTGATTCTCCAGATTATAGTGTATGTGAGGCAAGCACAAAGCAGGAAGGACCAGGGACCAACACACCAAAAAGCATGCATGAAAACAGAGGTGACTCAGACAAGTGAGATACTTTGGATCACGTACCACTTGGGGAATGAAAAACCACCAGCAGTATCTGATCCAGAAAAAAATAGTTTCTGGTCCCTAGTGTTTGTGAATGTAGCATGTTTGAAACCTAATAGTTAGTTCCCCTACAGCAGTGATTTCTAATTAGAGAAACTCCAGATATTGTGGATTTCCATTCTCCAAAGCCAGCATGGTTATGGGGAGGGGGATTCTGAAAGCTGAAGTGCAACACCATCTGGAACTTCTTTAGTTGAGAACCATTGCCATAACAGCGTCCTCCAAATGTTATCCTCCAAATGTTGTTGGATGGAAATTTCCATAAATCTTAGCTAATGTACTGGAATGCTGAGAGCTGCAATCCATCAACATCTAGAGCAACGGTTCTCAGCCTGTGGGTTGCATCCCCTTTGGGGTTGAATGATCCTTTCACAGGCATCACCCAAGACCATTGGAAAACACATAGCAAAATTACAGTTATGAAGTAGCAATGAAATTGTATGGTTGGGGACCACCACAACATGAGGAACTTTATTAAAGGGTTGCGGCATTAGGAAGGTTGAGAACCACTGATCTAAAGGTCTTTGTTATGGTGTTTACCATATTTTGATAAGCAAAAAAGATGACACATTTACCAATTGACCACTTTGTATCACTGGTTGCTATGGTGACTCTCACTTTAAATAATGTATGAGTTCTGGCCAGTTGCAAGAGAGACTACTTTTCCTCAGATGAGTCAGTCCAGTAGACAAGAAAGATCTCCCTTGTGGCTGGGCACCATCCCAACAACAGAAACAAGCCACCTTTCCCCACTGTCCATCCAATCCGATTTATGGTTCCTGCCAGAGCCAAAAAAAAAAGAAAAAAAAAAGAAGAAGAAAAACAGTATCTGGAATAGCAAATATGGGAGTACTGGAGTTTGGTTTTCTTCCACACAGGCTTTTTGAGCAAGCCTAAGGTTTTGCCTAGAATTTTGTTGAACTGGTGCTCTTTCACCTAAGTATCTCAAAATAGCACACTCAAGTCCAGCCTGCACCAAATTTTGCAATACTTCTTTTAGGGTCCCAGCTGGTAGGAGGGACTTGCCCCCTGTTTTTCCCCATTTAAAAAAACAAACATTTTTTCAACACATTAATTTTGATTTCTACTTAAGAGGCTGATAAGTTCCTATTGTTTATGGAGGGATGGGCAGGCAGAAGCATTTTGGGCTTGGTCTTTTTGGTATTCACCATGTTAATTTGCTATTAAAGGGTGTGATTTAGTTTTATCTTGCACATTATGCTGTACAACAGGGTAGACATTTGATCTGTACCATTTTAGGCGAAGGAGTATCATTTTATTTCAGTGCTTGTTTATTGTATATAGTAAAAAATATAACTAAAGAGAGAGATTCTTCCCAGTTTGTTACCCTATTATATCCAGGAAGTAGGGGACAACTCAAAATTATGATTCCCCCACCTGCAGTATACACTGGTACAGCCCCAGAACCTTTAACTTGAGTCTATTACTCCCTGCTCCTATTCTATAAAGCATGTGCCATAACTATTAGGTAACAGTAATAGGGAAAATTACTAAAGCTGTAATGTATGTGATTTTAAAATGCAATTCACTTTGAATATCCAGGTGTTATAATTTCTGATACTTTGGAGGAGTTAATAAAACTTCAAATCTTAGGGGGAAAGTACTTTTCTGGTTCAATAGAGAACATTAGATTGTTCTACAGGATAATATGTATAAATCCATCAAATCTGAATAGGAGGTCCCATGAGATGCTCACCTTTCACTAACAATTGCATGGAATGTTTTAAGGGGACTGTTTTTTCACAGCTTTTTGAAAATCAGAACTCTTCTTGCAGGATTGTATTTCTTCCTAGAGAGTTATAGATCATTAAACAGAGTTTTCAAAATATTAAAAATGAAATTGCCCCAATTATACAAGTGGGCCTCTGTCTATTTGAATGAATGAGATTTACATAAGTTAAGGTTACCATACATCCTCCTTTTTCTGGACATGTCCTTTTTTTTGTCTGGATAGATCGAAAAGTAAGACAAAATTGTTGTTATTTAAATACAATGAAGGTTAGGCATATTTTTAGTAGGATTTATCATAGCTTATATAGTAGGAGTATTGAAAGTAAACGGATGTTGTCATAGTGATCATTAGTTTGACATAGGCAGTCAGTAAATGTGTCCTCTTTTTTGCTTTTCAAAATATGGTAACTCTAACCCCATGATAGGTTCTCCTTAGGGTCACCATAAGTCAGAAATGACATAAAGGCACGCAACAGCAATAACAATAATTTCATCTGTGTCCAAGACTACAGGCCAACATTTGTAGCCTTCCCAAACAACTCCTAGAAAACCTGGGGTGGACTATTTATACTTGGTCCCGGGAGATTCTAACAAACCTGGCCTAAACCAGAGTATAAATATGCTTTATACCTTTATTTATTTATATCTTTATTGAATCCCATTGTGGGAGAAAGGTGGAATATAAATCTTTGAAATAAGTAAAATAAATAACAATAGCAATAGCAAGTACATTTCTATACCGCTTACCAATGTATGAAGCAGTGAAACAAACTATACCTGAGGTTTAATATTACTGTACTGCATCTGGAGAAGTGGGTTTGTATCCACAAAAGCTCATGTAAATAAAAACAAATAAGTCTTAAAGGTGCTGGCACATTTATATTTCCCTGTGCCTCTTCTTTTCTCCTTTTACAACTTGATAAGAATTCCCTCTACCCTATCATCTAAATAATTAATAAAAATGTTGAAGAATAATGGCCCCAGCACTCCACTCAAGACATAATTAGCACATCCATTGGCATTCCAACCAGTCATGGATCTGTCTGACAATGTTTTCATCTATTCCATATTAAATCACTTTGCTAACCAAAATATTCTGTGGAGCTTCCTCAAATGTTTTGCTGAAATCCAGATGAACAATATGGCGGGTTGCAGACCGCCCGTTTGGGGCAGCCTGTAACTGTCCCTTTCCCTGCCGGATCGGGGCCTCAGCTGCCACAACGGCAGCCTCCGAGGCCCTGATCTGCCGCTTTCCAGGCCGCGGGGAAGTGGCAAAAGGCCGCTTCCCCGCGGCCTGGAAAGGGGTGTCCTTGGGGCTTCAAGCCCCAAGGACACCCGACGGTGGCGGGGAGGAGGAGAAAGGGGCTGCTTGGCCCCTTTCTCCCCTGCGTTGCTGGCGCAGCTGTCTAAAGGCTGCGCCAGCAACGCAAACCACAGAAGGAGCTCCGAAACGTAAGGCACACACTTTGCCTAACCCTAGTATGTCCCCAGGACATACTTTATGCCCGTGTGGAACGGGCCTATACGTTCTATGCATGTGTAACTTTTGCTTCCTGAAAGTTAACATTTAGAGATTTCCACATTTAGGGAAAGTTCCTTTTTAGGATTATAGCTGTCCGAATTCCCCACCCAGCATGGCACCAATAATAATAACTGGTGGATTTGGACTGTTATAGCTCCCAAAAGTAATATTTCCAGACTCTCGAAATGCCAGTGCTTTGCCATTACTACTTTGAGAATAAAATGTCAATGTACCAAGCTTAATCTTCCAAATTTGAATGGGAAATGTATAGAATTTATAAGCATTTAAGACAGAACCTTCTATTTGTAAGTGGTAAATAAGAGTTAATGTACTTAGTGAAGGCAGCCAAAAAGCATGAAATATTATTCTCTTCCAGTACAAAACACAGCAATATGTGGTGTGGATGCTGTCAAGGAACCCATTCTGCTGAGAGTATTCATCCTTCCCAACACTATGCGGAGAAATCAAGTGAGTGCAGATAATAAAAGGACCATGTTGACCATGTTATCAGTAAAGGGGAAGATAAAGGATTGTTGAAATAGAATTTGGGTATCCAGAGCTTAGAAAGGTTTCCATTTTGGACTACAACTCCCAGCTTCTCTAATAAACTTAGTCCCTGACCAGGTTAGTCGGGGGTGGGTGGGAGTGGTATTCTGAGAGTCATAATCCAAAAAAGCAACTTTTCTAAGCTTCAGGAAGACCTATGATAGGACCTAAGCTGCTTTAATTTCTTTTCCTTTAAAGCAGTAGTTGGGAGACTGAATTACTTGGAGTAGTGGTACTAGGCTAATTTTTTGCAGAATAAGCAAGAAGGCTACCTTACCACATTTTGAATTAAGTAATACATATTATTGTGCCATCTAAAGTGTGGTAAATACTGTAATCCCACTAAATACCAGAGTAATTATTCAACATTAATGCTTGTGGGAGCTGTTACACCACATATGCCCCTTAAATGCTGCTTCTCACCCCTCCATCCCATTGCTCTGGTTTCTGTCTCATTTTGACTATATGTCTGGCAGGGAGGTCCTTCCTGAGAGCCAGGCATTGTGGAAGAAGTGTTCTTACAGCAAGACAGAAAGCGAGTGGCTCTCTAAAGAGAGCCATTTGGGGCTGAATGCTCTGAGTGTGGTCCTTCCAGCACAGGTTTGCTCCACAATGCTTACTTCCCCACCTCTTTCAAGCCAGGTATCTGGAGCTAAACAAAAGCCAGTGTGGTGTAATGATTTGAGCATTGGATTAGAAGTCTGGGAGATCAGGGTTTCGTAGAATCATACAGTTGAAAGAGGCCACCAGGGCCATCCACTCTAAAATCCTGCCATACAAAAATACATGAAACACTCCCAACAGATGACCATCCAGACTTTAAAAACCTCCAGAGAAGAAGATCTCACCACACTCCAAGACAGTGTATTCCACCATCAAACAGCCCTTACTGTCAGGAAGTTCTTTCTAATGTTTAGGTGGAATCTCTTTTCCTGGAGTTTGAATCCATTGATCCTTGTCCTGGTTTTTGGAGCTTGCTTAATCTTCAATATGACACCCTTTCAAATATTTACACATGGCTATCATGTCACCTCTTAACCTTTGGATTCTCACTTGGTCATGAAAATCCACTAGTTTACTTTGAGCAAGCCACACTCACACAGCTTCAGAGGAAGGCAATGGCAACCTCTCTCTGAACAAATTGTGCCAAGAAAACCCTGTGATAACTTGTATTAAGAAGAGGCTACTGTCAGGACAGAATATGGAGAAATGGGGTGATGTTAGTCAAGGCTGCATTATATTGCCCTATTTGTTTAATTTGTATACAATCAAAGCATATATCATATGTAAAGTTAGAGTTGGAAGAAGAGGGTGTAAAAACTGGAGGAAGGAGCATCAATCTAACATTAAAAAAATGACCACAGGGGATTTAAATAACATTAAAGTAGACAGTGACATTGAAATAGTTCATGATTTTTCAACCCTTGGTTCAATCATTAATCAGAGTGGAGACTGCAGACATGAAATCAGGGGACTAGGACTTGGAAGGGTATCTAAGAAGGAACTAGACAAGATCATGAAATGTAAAGCTATATCATGGAATACTACAGTTAGGATGGTACAAGCCATTGTATTTCCCATCTCTATGTATGTGTGTGAAAGCTAGATAGTAAAGTAAACTGATAGAAAGAAAATCAACTCATTTGAGATCTGGAGCTGGAGAAGAGTCTGCAGATACCATGGACTGCTAAAAAGACAAATCAAAGGGTCCTAGAACAAATCAAGATAGAACTCTCCCTGGAAGCCAGGATGACTAAACTTAGGCTATCATAATTTGGCAGTATAATAAGAATACAATACTTACTAGAAAAGACATTAATTCTTGGCAAGGTGGACAGCAGTAGGAAGAGAAGAAGACCTCTCTAGAAGACTGCAGTCTAGATGGCTAGACCCCATGACGGAAGATACAGCCATGAGTCTACAGGACCTGGGCAGGGCTGCTAGGCATAGGGTTCTTTGGAAGTCTCTCATTCATGAGGGTTAAAGTCACTCGGAAGGCAGCTAACAGCAGAACAAGTATAAAAAGTCTCTGAATGAATAATGCCATCATAAATGTGTTGTTAAGGTATCACAAGACCAAATATTTTTTTCTCTCAAGTAGTTTATAAAAGGTATAAGTTAAAAAAGGGGCCTCTCTTTAAAATTGTTGAGTGTTTAGACTTGCTTACCTCAACCTGACATCTTCCATGTTGCTTGGAAACAATGCGAGTTATAGTCAAATACATCCAGTGGGTACTAGGTTGTGGATGATAGCTAGACCAATATATTCCATATAAGGAGAAGTGTGTATGTACATAGCACACTTTAATATGGTTACATGGTTTGATAGCAAAGCCACTCTTAAAACTTTAACTGCTTGTTTCTATAAACAGTCAGAGGAGAGGGCAGCCAAGTGCTTTTCAGGGCTTATCACTTACAGCTGAGTACATAGAATAATTAGGAATGAAAAATGGCTTGAGCCTCTGCTCCCTTGCCAGAGGAAAGGGCTGTTGCAGATGAAAATAATGTTTAGGTTTTTATTTTAATAAAGATAATATCATTGCAAATGTAAACTGATGGTGCTTAACTATTCAAAAAGTGTGCCATGGGAGGGATGGGGGAATAAAATGATGACTAAACTCTGCTTAGCTTGTCATGGTTGAAGCTTGGAAAAAGTAATGTTTCTAGTCTCTGGTCCTATCAGACTGGGGGCCAGTATAGGCCAAAAGCAAAATGCCACAGCTTCTTGTAGCTTATGTATTCTTCCTCATTAATAATTTTTGCCATCTTGAACACACTCTAATGTTCCCTGGTCACTTGTGTCCTGTTTCTTTTCTCTGAAGTGTTTTAAGATATCCAAATACAGTATGTGTTGCGACACGTTTGATTATGGTTGGGTCACCTGTCATGTGTATGCATGTTTTATACAAGGTTTTCCATAGGCCATAGCCCATCATAGTCCAAAGTATTTCACATGTATAATGCACGCTCTCTAACAGGTAGTACATAAAGAAACTGTATTAAGTGGCCCCAAGTATGCCCTTTTGCTTAAGAAGATAAAATGTACCTTTTAAGATTAGTCTAAGGTCCACTGGATTTAGTGATCTTTGGAAACATTCCAGCAACTGAAGGCACTTTCCTTCCCAGAGCTTAGTGTTTTGTTTTGTTTTTGTTTTTTATCACAAATTCAGAATTTGTTGTTCTAGGAGCCATAGTCCAAAAGAATCTATTCTGATTTCTCAAAGAAGTCTCTTGCAACATAAAGATGAGGAAGAATGGGGAGAGAAAAGAAAAAAAAAGAAAAAGAAATGTGGCAGCACCTTTAAGACTAACTGGTTTTTATTTCTCATGAGCTTTCATGAATATGAACCAACTTCTCCAGATTACAATTCTGTACTGCATACAAGGAAATGGGTTTATACTAAGAAGGCTCATGCAAAAATAAAAACCATTTAATCTTAAACATGCTGCTTTTCTGTTTCTTTCCAAGAAATTTAACAATTATCCACTGATGGATTGTAGGCAGGTTTGGGAAGGGGTCAATGGAAGTCCAAAAGGAGATGATAATTTTCAGGAAATACAGGATAATGTGTGTAAGTCCTAATTGACAATTATGCATGTGTAATTTATATTTTGAATGGTCATAGAATGTCTTGAGGTCAAAACCTAGTTGTACAAAAACATCTCCATTACCTTTAATTGGAGCTACACAATTGAATCTCTCTACATCTGTCTGAAAATAGGCTGTAATCATGCACAAAGCTATTAAAGGGTAGCAAAATGCTTTACAACGCTGCTCAGGTGGTTATGATTAATGACACTTTTGCACATCATTCCCACGGTAGTGTTTTGCCTGGGGAAAATATGACAGCTTCCTGAGACTACTATCATTTTGACAACATCATAGCCTAACATATTATTCTGCAACATAACGTCACAACATCCATTCTGAGAAATTATTTGTGAGTCTCAATCTCATTTGCTTCTATCTTTGTAAACAGCAATTTAACACTAACTTAATAGTTAATTTTTCCTCTTATAATGGAAACCCAACTGAATTAGATTTTCATATTACCCCTTTCTACTAACTTTCCTGTCCGTGGCATAGGGTCAGAACAGCTGGCAACATGGAGATTGATGAACAGATCTGTCATCTTTTATTTCGTTAAAATAAGCAGATGTGAAACCTAGCCTGGAGGTTTTACCATTCTTCCTGCACTGTTTTTAATGAACCCCCACTCTGCAGTTCCACTTTGAATCATATCTTCCATAGAAGACAAGAGATCCAAATTCAGATCTCTGTTGTCTTGTCTAGAGCTGCATGTACACTGTGAGATATTTAGCCTTCTCTGTCACAGAGCTTTGGTGCCATAACAAAATCCCAGGATTCCACAGGATGAATCTATGCCAATTAAAGCAGTGTCTAACTACATTCATTCTGCATTGTGGCAGCAGCCTAGGTTGACTCTAGATTAAAGGTAGCATTGATCAGCCTAGGGTAGTCCAGGTACATTGGATTACAGTTTCCATCATCACTAGCCAATCACACTGATTGGAGGACACCATGCTGAGAGTGTCTGGTTTAGGGAATCAAGTTTAGCTAGGCTACAGCCCTATGCTCAATTACCTGTAAGTATCATTTAATTTAAGGAGGCCTATTTCCATGCATACATGGATATGATTCCAATATTAACAACGTGTGAGGATAAATACTTAACTTGCTTACTTTTGAACTTCTTTCTTAGCCTTACAACAATATAATTTATTTTTCTTGTAGCAGCAGAAGATTCTACTCAGAAGTTTGTGCAAATTAGTCATTCAGTGAAAAAACCTGGAGACTGGAAATTAATAATCCAGAAATTTGTAAATGAAAATGATGTTGTAATTTTCAGCAATACAACCTGCAGCTTCTGTTCCAAGGTAATGCATTAGTTTTTGAGCGAAAAGATACAGAATTTGGTAGCTGAAAATGTGGGTGGATGTTGACAAAGTTATTTAAGAGCTCCAGAAAATGACAAAACTGAATATTTTATTCATGAATACAAAATACAATCTTTTCCCCACACAGTTTATTATACACAGTTTTCTCACAATATAGTCACTCTTCTTAAATCATGAACATTTGAGCTAATATGCAATTCATAAGTACTGTACATATGTTAGGCTTAACTCTGATTGTTAATCCCAAATCAAGTAGGCCCTAGTAAATAAATGGTGTTTATGTAACTGTTGAATTCCCACATTCCTATTGATTCAATTGATCTACGCTAGTTGGAAGTAGCAATTGGGTTTGGCCTTAGTTTTTACTATTTTAAATTAATTAACATATATGTAGCATATACATCATTATTTTAAATTATTTTTTATTTGCCTTGGCTACACTATCAAGAAATCAATTTTAAACTGACAGAATCCTCTGAGGTATATGAAACCAGGAAATAGTGATTTGGTTAAACTTTGGTTTCCGGGCAAGGCAGGACTTAAAACCATGCTTGATCCTGGGTTGAATAACCACTGTCATTAGAAACTTAGCTGAGATCTACATTTCTTTGCTCAGATCCAAAGCATGGGCTACTCTCCCAGAATCTCCCATCTAGCATAGCCACTGAACATTAGAGGTTTATTTAAATAGTTTTTTCTGATCTGGTCAGAACCCATGAAGGTCTGCAGTC
The DNA here is from genome assembly GCF_019175285.1 of Sceloporus undulatus. Lineage (NCBI taxonomy): Eukaryota > Metazoa > Chordata > Lepidosauria > Squamata > Phrynosomatidae > Sceloporus > Sceloporus undulatus. The sequence continues at coordinate 28,447,421 of NC_056526.1, forward strand.
CAGCAGTGGCTATGCCTACAGCCAGAAATGGACAGAGCCAATGCAGGGCACATGTATGCATACAACACTGTAAATGTACAACGCCAAGGCTCATGGTAGAAAACTATGCTTTCCCATAACATCAGAACTAGAGCTTGGAAGAGTAAGTTTTGGGAACTCTACTCAAGAGAGTTGTAGTATAAAAATAACATTACCAAGCCCTGATCTGAGCCTATTTACATATCTCTTCTCCATCTCCATTTATACAAATCTCACCTCCTTTTGTCCTGACCCTTTGCATCAGAGAGCCAGATTAAAGAAAGTTCCTTTTACTTTCATAGCGTCAATTTGTTCAATAAAGAAACAAAGCAAAACAAACCACCAAAAAAAAATATCTCTCTAACTTCCTTGACCTATTCATCACTTTAGTCTTTTCTTAATCCTCAACAAGCATTGTGACAGCAAATATCCATGGAATTATTAATATTAAGATCCTCAGTTTGTGGTCTTGTATTCCATTTTACAGCCATGTACTATGTAAAAACCGATATTTTTTAAAAATAGCAGTTCTACCGATGGTAAACAAAAACATGAGAGTTATCAGTTAAATACATCCATCATTGATATTATAGATTTTTCCAGGAGGTTCACTAGAAAAAGGGTAGAACTTTCAAATTATTCAAAATTACTGTTCCATAATGATCCACAGAAGCTCCACTATGGTACTAATTTGCCATTAAAAAATCTATATTAATAGTAACATATCCAATTTGAAGCCCTAGAGACAATCATGTCTCCTTCACTTATTGCACTTCTTATTTATTTAATCACCTCTCCGGCAACAAACATGTTGTCTGTTTGTACTAGCTGTCTGTTGTGAGATCAAATCAATGAGACTGGCATCCGCAACTACTACTACTACTACTTATTATTATTATTATTATTATTAGCTTTCTGGTGGTTTATTGTATACAAACTTTGTTTCATGCACATTATTTAAAGTACTATATAAAATTACCTTCAGGCTATGTGTATAAGGTGTATATGAAACATAAATTAATTCTGCGTTTAGACTTGAGTCCCATCTCCAAGATATGTATGTATATGCAAATACAGGTATTCTAAAATAATAATAATAAAAATAATAATCATTATCATCATCATCATCCAAATCCCAAAACACTTCTTGTCCAAGCATTTCAGATAAGATATATTCAAGCTGGTAGTCTGCTTTGGTTTATTAATGATACAGTATTCTGCACAGCAAAACTTTCATTTCTACTGAAAATGATTGAAGGGGGAACAAAAGTAAGGGAAAGCAGGCAGTTGAAAGTGGAAGATGAGGTGGTGGTAAAGGAATACTGCCAGCCCTCCACTTTTGTGGATTTGATTATTCATGGATTTGATTATCTTTAGGAATCTCTAGGTCCTCTAGTGTGACTCCACCAGATGTTGACCATAGCATTGCACTGGAGCACCTAGAGCAGTGATGATGAACCTTTTACAGACTGAGTGCCCAAACTGCAACCCAGACCCCACTTATTTATTGCAAAGTGCCACATCCCTCTGGCTTTCTAGTAAGAAACTCTGGCAAACTCTGTGCTAAGGCGACAGCATGTGTGCCCACAGAGAGGACTCTGAGTGCCACCTCTGGCACGCGTGCCATAGGTTCGCCATCACTGACCTAGAGATTCCTAGAGAAAACACTTCTCTAGCCTTTTCTAGGTCCTCCAGTGCAATTCTTTGGTCAGCTTCTGCCATAGAGTTGTGACAGAGGACCTAGAGATTCCTAGCAAAGTGTTCTTTTATGTAAAAAAAGGGGGATTTTTGGGTCTGTTTTTCCCCCTCACTTTCATGGGGGTCCTGTGCCCAAAACCCCAGAGAATGTGGAGGGGCCACTGTATACATTTTTCACTGGAATAAGCATTTTTAGTGTGATAACTGTATAATCATGTTGCACCAAAACAGCAAAATGTCAGCAACACAACCCATTCTCCCCTGTCATCTGCAACATGGGTTAATCTTCTTTAGCAGTAATAGCCAACATCAGGATGTGTCCAAAACATTTTCCTGCCTGAAGCAGATACACCCATGTCACACTGTATAGTACCCAAGGAATATTTTGGCACCTGAGGCAGAAAATCCAAAAAGCATATCTCCTGCTCCAGAGCAGTAAAATACACACACACACACACACACTACACAACACTGGCCTTTCGTGACAGCCAGAACCATCTGCTTGAAAATAATGCCTAATAGGAGAATCAGCTCTCTCACCAGTTTCCTTTCTAAAAGCTTACATAAATAGATATGATAAGCTTCCTAAATTTTAACATGAAGATATCTTCAGCTTGGAAGGGAAAGCCCATGTTAAGAGGAGGGCAATGGCAAACCTCCTCTGAACAAATCTTGCCAAGAAAACCTCATGATAGGTTGCCTTAGGGTTGCCTTAAGCCAGAAACAACTTGAAGGCACTCCTCAACAACAACAACAACAACAACACTACCAACAGACCCCACCGCCATACTTATATCACTCAGGATTTCTGTAGCTTCTATTTTGCTGTTGCCTGCTTTGATCTATACTCTAAAAGGCATCAGAACCTGTATGATCTTAGAAGCTAAGCAGAGTCAGCCCTGGTTAGTACTTGCATGGGAGCCCACCAAGGAATACCAGGTGCTGAAGGCCACATTTCAGAGGAAGGAACTGGCAAAACCACCTCTGAGAATTCCTTGCCTATGAAATTCATGGGGATTACCATGAGTCAACAACGACTTAAACACACACACATAAAGCACTATGAGAAGGGGCTCATCTTAACAACTGAGTGATTCAATTAACATGTAATTATAATTAGTAGTCCTTGTGGTATTCTGGGGCAAGATTGTTGATAGCTTTAAAGGTCAAAACCTGTACTGTTAGTAGCTGTTACATCAGCAATGTATTCCATGCAGTCTCCACCAAACGCTACACTTTGTGGCTGCAGTGTGAACCAGTTATAGTTTCCATATGCTTTTCAAACTACTAGTTATAATATGTATACTTTTTTAAAAAAAATAATACAGGTGAAGGATCTGTTCAAATCTATGAATGTTTCCTACACTACTATTGAACTTGACAAAACAGGTAAGTCAAGTTACATTGTATGCAAATAACCCCCCCTGCCAGATGATAAAGAATTCATTCAATTATTCTGTAAGTTTACTTCCTCTCCAACTATAAAATTGTAAGTGCTATTTATCATCTATAAAGCCTTACATGACTTGAGTTTAGGTTAGCTGAAGGTTCATACCTTCCTATATGAGGGTGCATCTACACTGTAGAAATAATGCAGTTTGACATCACAATAACTGCCTTTGCTTCATCCTACACAATCCTGGGATTTGTACTTTTTTGAGGCACCAGCACTCTTTGGCAGAGAAGGCTAAAGACCTTGTAAAACTACAAATCCTAGGATTCCATAGGATGGAGATGTAGTACTTAAAAGTGGTGTCAATCTGCAATATTTCTACAGCGTAATGCTTTCTCAGAGCCAGTGTGGTGTAATGGTTTGAGTGTTAGACTACGACTCTGGAGATCAGGGTTCAATTCCCCGCTTGAGCATTAAACCCATTGAGTGACCTTGGGCAAGTTACACTCTCTTGGCCCCAGAGGATAGCAATGGCAAGGCCCCTCTGAAGAAACTTGCCAAGAAAACCCAGGGCTGGCTCATCCATATAGGCGAACTAGTCAGCTGCCTAGGGCGGCAAAATTTAGAGGCGGCTTGGTGCCTTTTTTGTATATATCTTTTTCATAATTAAACAATATTAAAGTGAAAACTCATTATAGCAAGCGACGTAAAAACAATGTACCATATGATGGTTCCTTTGTACAATGGCCCAAACATAAATGTGTGCCCCCTTGTGTCCGTGGTACGGTCGCATGGTACATCATCTGCCTTCCACATGCGCCTTGAATGTTCAACAGCCCCCTCTCCTCTTGCCGCCCACCCGCCTTACCCTTGGTGCCACAACAGGAAATGGCAGTCGCCAGTCATCTTGAGTCTACTGTTTACAACAAACAAACTAGTCTGTTTTTGGGTTTTGCATTTTTGGTAGTGATCATGCAATAGTGTTTCAGTGTTTGTGTTTGATTTTGAATGTTTGCCTAGTACGTTTAATACTGTGTTGCATTCCGACAACAAGTTTGAAACTAAGTAAAGAGGAAGTTTTAGTTGTTTAGGTGAGTGCTCTATTTATTATTACATTATCTTAGGGGATAGAGGGGCGCACAGCCGCCCTGTATCCTAGGTCTTTTATCATTACATAATAAGAAATCAGAAAAAGAATGTTGTTCTATAAAAGGCAATAAATTAGGCTACAGAGAAATACAAGCAGAAGGCTAAAACTTTAACAAAAGGAGACGAACTACTTATATTGACTAAACACTCCAACCTATACAATCAAATAATACAAATAACATTCATTAAATAGCAAAACAGCAGAAATCAAGGGGTGAAAATAATTATGAGGGGTGACAGGGGTGCCAAAATATTTCTCACCTAGGGTGGCCAAATACTCAGAGCCGGTCCTGAGAAAACCCTTTGATATGTTCGCCTTAGGGTCCCCATAAGTCAAAAATGACTTGGAGGCACACAACAACAGTGCTTTCTCAGTGGAATTCCCTTCCTAGGGCAACTTGGATGGCTCCTTCCTTGATATAATTCTACCAGCAAGTGAAAACTTCTGTTCTAACAGGTGAAATCAACTACCTGTGCACTGACCAGAAAGTCCCCAATTTTGTTCCCGATCTTTCTGATTTTATTTTGGAGATCCTTATGCATTTTGTTTATCCCAAATTCTATCACCTCCCAATACAATCTGTTTTTATACCACCTTCCTGGGCTTATTTTAACCCAGTATACAACTGGAAAGCACAGCAATAAAATCTGGGATTTTTCAGTCAGTCTGGATATACCTTCAGTGGGATTTTTAATGGTGTGCTGTTTTGTTTATTTTCAGCTGCTGTCATTTACTGGATTTTTAAATTGTTTTAATTATGTAGATTGTTTGATTGCATTTTGAAAATAACTTTTATGTATTTTTGTATATATTTCAATTTGTATTTGTTTTATTTATTTATGTATTTATTTATTTGGATGCTACCTTTCTCCCAGAAGGGACCCAAGGCTGCTCACAGATAAAAAACATTCAACCAGAGTTTGGATTTAAGTTAATCTGAAGCAGAATTTGACAAAATTTCTTTTTGGTCTCCAAATGGCTGGGCAATTCTGAGAGTTTTAATCCCAAAACAGTGGCCTGTTACAGAGAGGCCAAAATAAAGCTGCTTCAAGCTGCTCCTTAGGACAGGAGCGTGGCTTTGGTGTGGCTTTTGGACTCTTAGGACTCATGCATCATTGAAATACCATACCTCCAAAGTGACTCGAAGCAGCTTTATTTTGGCCTGTCTGTAACAGGCCAGTAATTCTTACAAGACAAGCTTTAGCTTGAATAATAGCCCAGTGTGATGTAGTGGTTTGAGTGTTGGACTACAACTCTAAAGACCAGGGTCTGAATCCTTGTTCAGCCATGGAAACCACTGGATGATGTTGAGCAAGCCACACTCTCTCAGCCTCAGGGGAAGACAATGGCAAACTCCCTCTGAAGAAATCTTGCCAAGAAAACCCCATGATAGGTTCACCTTAGGATTGCCTTAAGTCGGAAACGACTTGAGGGCACACAACAACAACAACAACAACAATAGCCTGAAGAATAAGAGGTGGAATGTGCTATATTAATCCCATAAGATTCCCAGTATTTATGTCCAGTTTGGCCAATCCAGAGGATTCATATTGCCTCCAGTTGATGCTGCCTTCATAATCACCATTTGTTTTCTAATTTAGCACAGACAAGAGTGGTTCAGCAATGGACCCAATTCCCTAGAGAGGTGGAAGCCTCTGTCTCTGGATATCTTCAAAAAGAGACTAGCTGAGAGTTACCTGTTAAGGGTGCTCTAGCTGGATTTCTGTACTGAGGAATGCCTGTAGAGCCCCTTCCAAGTCTATGATTCTATATATCTTCTTTATATTCTAGTTGTGGGATGTGGGAATTTTGTGGGATTTTTTTTTCTTTTTGCTTTGTCATGCTGTTTTTGTGTTTCTGATATCTTGCTTTATCATGCTGTGTTTAGCAGTTTCCACAGTGCAAAAGGCGTGGCACTTAAACACTCTAAACAAAGATCTTATCATCCCTTTCTCTGTATATCAGCTTGTATTCGTGGTTGTTGTTGGTTTGGGCAGATGGGAACAAAGGTATTTAAAATATTTAAGTAGATCCAGAGGAAATGATAACAGCTTTCAGAGCTGTCCTAAAATTACTTTTCTTCAAGTAGCTTATCTCATAAAGTTGTTAGTTTCCCGTCTGACTTATCTGTAAATGTTACTGTCCTGAAAATGAATGAAAATCAGCTAACACTGCTTTCACACTCCAAAATCTAAGCTTGGTTTTCTTTTCGACTTTCTTCATTAGAGGAGCCTAATTAAGGAGGAGAAAGATGAAGTGTTTTGGTTGTTGACATGATTAAACCACTGGGAGTCAAACTCAGAACCTGTTCGTGATGTTAGAAGTGCAACATCTAGGGTAGCGAGTTCAAGATTGTCCTGGTTTCCCAACCAAAACCTGAGACATGGAGGAGGTCCTAGAAGATGATGTCATTAAGTATTGTGCATTAAGTACCCATCACCATTGCTCTCACCTTATAATTGGGAAACACAGAGAGAGTGAACATATTTTCCTGTTTGGAAACTAGGGAAGAAATCTTAGCTAAAGGAGCTGTTCTCACATCAAGATGAAATGAGGGGATTATTAGGGAATTAAGGGGATGATATATGTTTGTATGTGCGCCTTCAAGTTACCTGCTGACTTATGGCAACCCCATGAATTTCACAGGGTTTTCTTCGGCAAGGAATACTCAGAGTTTGTTTTGCCAGTTCCTTCCTCTGAAATATAGCCTGCAATACCTGATATTTGTTAGTGATCTCTCAGTCAATGAACTAACTGAATTTGCTTAGCTTCCATAATCAGATGAGATCCCCTTTAGGGATGGGATAATAAACATTTACTCTAGGCTGTTCATTTCTAGCCATGAGATGGGTGCAGAGCAGAGTAGAAGGTGAGCCCTGGTACCACAATTAGTGGGACACAAGGAGGAAATTAACTAAGAAAATAATACATAACCCCACGGGGTGATGGTGGTTGCTGAACCAAACCCAACCCAAAATTGCCTCTGTGCACTGGGCTCTTCAATGTGTAAATTTACACATAGTATTCGGGTTGTAAAAGGCCAAAAAACATTGCATATTTTAATGTCACTGCTGGCATGCCGCAAAATACTTCCTTGTTCTCCTCAGAATGCCCTCTGGCTATTTACACTTTAGGACAAACTAGCATACATTCAGGTTCTCCTGGAATCCAGGCTAGGATCAAGGAATGGATTGTTATAAAAATAAATAAATAAATACAAAATATATTTAACAAGCTGTGAAATTTATGCTGAGCTTTTTGTGGGATGCTTTTGTTGTATCTGTTGTCTGCCTGATATAAAAGGGATACCAGTCCTGATATTCTTGCCACATAGGCATGTTAATTATGTTCAGTATGACATAAAGGGGCAATTATATTCAGTGGGGCTTATTAAAAATTAATACGTATGATCTCACCCTTAGGCTATCTCCTGCAGAAACTGGTCAAAACAGACAGACTTAATAAGATGAAAGACTTCCTCCATTTTGTATTTTAGATGGTTAGTGACCATCTGAAAATGGAATGAAACTCTGCTCTGCAGAATCATGACCCCTAATTCCAAGGAACCTTGAAAATCTAGTTTGCTGTACAGCCTGTAAGATCTCCATTAAGGAAATACTATATAGGACAATGTGGACACAGGATAGGGTGGGGCAGAATTGTTCTGATAAGCTCATTCTGCTCATGAATGTATGCACTCTTAACACACACACACACACACACACACACACACACACATGCTAATACACCTGGAGTACCCCTTCCTTCTTGCTCTGTGGTAATAGGGGTTATCCTATTGTTCTCACTTTCATAGATCCTTTTGTTTGGTTCCCATATAGGTAGACTGTGATTTCCCAATTAACAAAAGAGCTAACCATTTTGTGCCATGCACAGCCAGGGACCAAGAAGGGAAGGATAGCTTTATGGCTGACACAAGGAATTGTCCTTTCATGGCTAGGCAAATACAGCTACTTCTTAAACCAGAAGAATAAGTTCTCTGTTTGTCATAGATATGGTGGTGAACATCCTTTTAACAGTGGGCTGACTTCTGAAATTAGGTACCTTCATATGTGCATCAGATGCTCCACAGACTCAAAAGCTTATGCTGCTGGTAGCACTGCTGCAGGTAGAATTTCCCATGTCAGACAGGCTTTTGCTATGCAGGCAGACTCAATATGCCAAACAGCTACTGGGCAGCAGAAATAGTGAAGAGTAAGACTGGAGTAGTATGTCTGAGAAACAATGGCAGTGGCAACATAGCTAACACTTACTAGTAATGCTCAGAAGGAGGCACCAGTAAATGACATTTAAATGTCTTTTAGCCTGAAAACCCTATGATGAGACAATAAAAAATGTAACAAGAAATGGTGCCAGAAGATAAAACTCCCAGGTCAGAAGGCACTCAACAAGTTACTGGGAGAGAATCTAGTACATGTACAAGTCCTGCTGGAGCTAATGACCAAACTGGACCTAAGCCAAAAGGACATTCAGCTGTTCATCTGCTCAGAGATTAAAGGAAAGTCTGACATGACACTCTATAACACATATTAAAGAAACATGGAATGTGATAAGCATGAATCATGAAACTAGATATTATAAATCAATAAATGGAAATATAGACATTGCAATACTTGGAGTGAGCAAGCTTGGAATGGAACATTTTCATCAGATAATCGCACAACGTTTTACCCAGGAAATGAACATGTAAGAAGAAATGGAGTGACATTAATAGGGAGGAAAAATGTAGCAAAAGCAGTCAGGGGATATACTGAAAAATACAAATAATACTTCAGGGGAAACTATTCATATCATAATCCAAGTGTTTGCTCCTTCTATAGAAGCAGAAGAAGAAGAAATTGAAAGATTCTGCACTAGAGTCCAGAAGGAAATCAATCACACATCAAAACAGAACAGTTTTATAATCATAGGCTGTTGGGATGCAAAAGTAGAAAACAGAGCAGAACCAAAAGTTGTAGGAAAAATTAGCCTAGAATCAAGAAATGAAGCAGGAGATCAACTACTTTAATTTTGTGAGATCAACAATTTGTTAATTGCAAACACATTCTTCAGACAACCAAAGGGACAACTGTATACATGGATGTCACCTGGTGACCAATATAGACATCAAATAGACTACTTAATTGGAAACAGAAGATGAAGAGGCTCCTTTTTGTCTGAAAAAATAAGTCCAGGAGCAGATTGTGGCACAAACCATGAATTGCTAATATCAAAAATAGAAGTAAAGCTAAAAAAGGAATACAAAATCAATAATTGTGCCAAAATACAACTTGAAGAACATTCGTATGGAATTTAAAGATAAAGTAAAAAATAGATTTGCACTGTTAAGATTAAATGACCAGGAGCCAAAAAAAAAACAACAACAACTCTGGACTGAAACAAGGGACATTGTCAGGGAGGATTGCAAAAAGATAATATATCTGTAGCCAAAAAAGAAAGAGAAGCTTCAATGGATGACAGATGAAACTTTTCAAGCACTTAAGGAAGGAGGAAAAGTGAAAGTAAAAGAAAACAAAAATAGAATCAGAAAAGTCAAGGAAGAAAGTGCAAAGGTAGGTTACAGTTGAACATTAAGAAAATAAAAAATAATGACCACATAACTTTAAAACAGATGGTGAAAACATTAATTGAACTAGTTAAAGGTTTTCCATAAATTGGCTGTCATTAATCAGAATGGAGACTGCAGTCAAGAAATCAGAAGAATAGGACTTGGAAAGACAGCTATGAAAGAACTAAATAAGATCCTCAAGTGGAACGATATACTTTTGACTCTCTGTATCCATGGATCCTGCATCCATAGATGCAGCCATCCATGGCTTGAAAATATTTTTTAAAATTCCAAAATGCAAACCTTGAATTTGCCACTTTATAAAAGGGGCACAATTTTACTACGTCATTATATGTGATGGGACTTGAGCATACACTGATTTTGGTATCTACAGGAAGTCTTGGACCCAAACCCCAGCAGATACCAAGGGCCCACTGTATAACTGAATGCCAAGTAAGGATTGTTCATGCCATCATATCTCTGATTTCTGTGTATTGCTGTGAAAGCTGAACAGTGGAGAAAGCTGATAGGAAAACAATCATAATGTTTGAAATGTGGTGCTGAAGGACTGTTCTTCAGACACCCTGGACTGCCAAAAAGACAAATAAATCGATCATAGAGCAAATCAAGCCTGAACTCTCCCTAGAAGCCAAGATGACTAAAGTGAAACTGTTGTACTTTGGACATGTGATGAGAAAATACACTAGAAAATACAATAATGCTTGGTAAGGTAGAAAGCAATAGGAGAAGAAGACTACAGTTTGATTTTGTTTGGCCATACATGTCCTGATTTTCATCTATGAAATATTGGAGGGTATATTTTATCCTTGTTACAATAAATATTAATTACCCAATTATCTTACTCACTACCCCATGACTTACGTTTTGGAATGGAATGCCACTAAAAAAGTAAAGAAATGGTATTTTCTTTAAAATACCATCAGAATGTCCCAAGAAAGCATTTTAGCTCACAGAAAGTAACAAGTAAATGTGACTCATTATAGAAAGAAGACTGTTACCACTTGCTATGTTTGTTGCTATACTTTTATTGTCTCCAAAAGCTATTTGTTAGCATAATTATTTGTAAAGCCCCAATCAGTGCTAGAATTGAAGGAGATGCAGCCACTCTGGCTTTTAGCAAGAGCAGATAGTTCTGTTAGGCCAGAAAATTTGCATTATGTAAAGTGAGGAGTACAAAATCACAAAATGAGAGTTGTAGCATGGTGCAATGAGCTCCGAAGATGAATCTGCAGGGTCCTTCGTTTATACAAATCTGTAATAAGTATACATGTCAAAATTTAAATACTAAAAAAGTAATAAGTATACATATCAATCACTGGGCTACCACATTGTTTATTATCTGCCTTGCATGTACTTAATATCTATTGTAAAGTCATAAATTTGATATATGCTAGTCTGTTCCATCGTGGTAAACAGTTGGTCAGCACAAACCTTTTTTCTTCTTACTTAACTCAGCATATTGGCCGGCACACATCATATCCCATGTCCAGCCAGCCATAATGTACTCTCTATGACTGGCAGCCCCATTGTGCATAGGCATATGTCTCCAGAAAATACTCTACGTATCCCCTTTTTCTTTTTGAACCATGGCCAATAGCTTTAACACGGCTGGTCGGCTGGGGTTGGGAGGTGAAGGAACTTGGTAAGATGCCATGAGAGTTGAAAACAATGAAGGAATACATTGTAAAAAGCAACAAAACATAATCATGATTCCTAAACATATAATTCCATAATAGGCAAGCCTTTTAAGTCATTAGCTAGAGCAGATGATTCTGTTAGGCCAAGAGGTAAGCCAGTCTCATAAGCCAAAAAACCCCACCACATCTTGGTGAAACTGAGTAGACAAATTCTTCAACTGAGCAATTATTCCACTAATAGTATTTGAATTATCTCTAAGGTTAAAACAACACATTCCTTTAAATTCTTCACATCCATAATAACAAATAATCAATTTTTGCTTTATTATCTAATATGGCACAGTGTATTTGTCTTTTTGTTCATTATTTAACAAGCTTAATGCAGATAATGAAGCATTAATATTTTTGATAACTAAACAGACACATTTAGTGTTTTTTCTGTATGAACTGCAAGGCCGGGAAGGCCTATTAAAGAAATTGGCAGGGATGAGTATTCAGATGGGCTATACAAATGAATGCTACTAACAGACACTATAGTCTTTTGAGGAATACCTTAGCAAGCCTGCTCAGGCAGCACAACGTTTGAGAGGCAAGATTGGCAGGAATATAACTAAAAGTTTGTTGGTTACAGGTAAAAAACCATCCTGATGGGAGCATAACATGAGCATAGTTAAAAGAAATGTCTATCATGTTCCTACAATTAAATGACTTGCCATATGGGCGAAAGCAGCCTGTAGGCACCTTTTCTGTTGTACAGTTTACTACTTTTGCACAATAAGAAATATGTTGATAAGCTACTTGAGGTGTATAAAAGGCAAGCGCATAACTAGGGAGCTGCTTTTTTATTGGACCCCATGATGGGTTGTCTCTATAAGATATGTTTATATTAAAATCTGAAAACATAATCTTCCTTTTTATATCTTGGATATCTTTACATACTGGAATTAAACATGAAGATAATAAATCTCGGCCATATGTAGCTTTGGACAAACAAAAGCGTGAGCGCTGATTCACATTAGCTGAAGTCTCCCACATGTTTAATTTTCTTTGTGAAAACATATTGGCCTGAACAGCTAACAAGCAAATAATAATTAATATTAACATAGAATTACGAGTAAGAACAGCACAAATCCCAACAAACATATTTTGATCATCTGTGACAACTTGAAATTCTGGAGGAGTTTCTTGTTGCACCAGACCTTGAGCTTCATTTACAAGAGCCTTTTCACCTCCCCAAGTTATTTTATGAGATTTCTTCATTCTCGACTGTCGCGCTTGTTTGTCTGTCAACTATGGCTGGCATTAGAAGTTGGGAAGTGGATTCTGCGGAGCCTGGTGCCATGCCATGAGCTGGTTTCACACATTTGGCAGGAATCCGAAGAGTTCCTTGTGGAGTAGCTACGGCAACGTTTCCACAACCCCACAGAATTAATGGGACAGGTCCGTAGCAAGCAGGATCCAGTTGTTGTTTATATCACACTAAGGGTCGTGGCAGTGGCACGTGCAATAAAAATGTTTCTGTATAGGAAATAAAGTATCTGATAACACTATTAAGTGATTCCAAATAAAATTGGCAATGGCTAAAGCCTAGTCCACAGCCTGCCTATTATTCGGTCTAGACCTAACACCATCTTCCCCTTTTTCTTTTTGTTTGGTCAAGATTGTTTTAAGAGTACAGTGTGCTCATTCAACAATAGCTTGACCTGTTGAATTATAAGGAAGACCATAGACAAGTTGAATAGACCACTGTTTGTAAAAAATATTGAAACTGGACAGATCGATAGGCAGATCCATTGTCATTTTTTGACTGAGATGGTTTACCTAAGACAGACATTACAATTAACAAATGTGTAATAGCAGCAGCTGTATTCTCTTGCCTATGGGCAGTAACCCATAAGGCATGAGAATGTGTATCAATTGGTACATGAAGATAAGAAAATGGCCTGGTGGTCAGGTAGTCGGTGACATCCATTTGCCAAATTTTATTAGCCTATGTGCCATGTGGGTTAATACCCTATGGGAAGGGAATAAAAGTTTCAGCACATTGAGAACAAGCACGGACAATAGTCCGTGCCTATGCCAAGGGAATGTTAAATGAGGGAAGAAGCTGGTTGATGGAAAAGGGCATGATTTGAAATGGGATCTGAAAACAGGTAAAATTTACCTTTTAATGTTGCATCTAAATTTACCTTTTAATGTTGCATTGTCCTCTGTTAAAAACCCTGGTAGATTTGCGTGATTACGAATGTGGGTGACATAAAATTCAGTAGTGCGGTCGTGTAATAGACTTTGCAAAGTAAGGAATATAGACAATAGTTTTTGTCAATTGAAGTGGAAATCTGTGCAGTGGCCAGGGAAGGTATAAGGTTATGTACATAAAGAGAATCAAGAACCAAATTCAGTGGTTCATGTGAAAAAGTATGGTCCCGAACAGACAGGCCAAAATAAAGCTGCTTCGGATCACTTTGGAGGTGTGCTGTTTAAATGCTGCATGTGTCCTAAGAGTCCGGAAGTTATAACATTTAACTTGTTCTTTATTTCCCTGTTTCATGGCTGTAGATAAAAGATTCATCTTATGGGTCTGTGTCCCAATATCCTGGCATACTCTGATCATATCTGTCAAATTCAAAGAATTTGTGGCCATCATGGGCTGTAGTGCCTGTTGGCAATCTTTATTAGCATTATCCTTTGCCAGTTTTTTCATCAGTTTTTTGCTGTCTCAGTATTGTCTGCTTAATGTTGGATTGCGGCTTGAAGCCTGTTTATAAAATCTCCATGTGGCTCATTAGGACCTTGTCTGATGGTAGTATAGCTCTTTCGGGGTTGGCCCAATTGAGGTATCTTTTTAAAAGCTGAAATGATGAGGGAGGAATTAATATGGCTTTTTACATTAACATACCACCCTGAACACTTTCAGTGTTGCCTCATTTTAGAAGGAAACAGAGCAGGTTCTGGTTACTATTTGGTATGGGGAACAACTAGAGATTACTAGAGATCTCTTGTTAGAGTTCAGAAAGAATTCTGCCCAAAATGCTGGAAAGCCTGTATCAGAGACAGTTGAGAATATTTGGCTAGAAGATCTGATTCAGTTTAAGCTTCCAGGGTTCCTGTATAACCTGTTCTGTATTTCATATTCACCAACAGTACAGTGCCACATGGCCAGAAGGAGGAGGACTCACTTGCATAGATATGCCTCAGAAGATCACCAATGACAGCTTGAGAAAATGTATTTAACATCAGCAATATATATATATATATATATATATATGCGCGCCTTTGCGCCAAATATGCATAGGGATATGGCACATTCCATTCCACTGTCTTTGCACAGAATAATGTTTGAATAGTCCAACATCATCTATGCCTGCCAACATTGTTAGTGTGGACTACTTTTAGGCAACATTTTAATACAGTCTGGTCTATACTGTGTTTCAGTTTTAGTTATGCAATGGAAGCCATGGTGAATGGGGGAAAATGAGTTATAAATGCTTTCAGTTGGGATAGGGAACCTTTAATCCTCCTGATGTTTTGGACTACAGTTTCCATATCCATTGGCCATGGTGGTTGAGGCCTCTGGAACTTGAAGTCCAAAACATCCGGGATGGTGGCAGCAAAAATCTTCCACTCCTGCTTTTTCTTACTGAATGTTATAACATGGTGCAGGGTGTGGCAAGATTAATATACTGCACAATAAAATCACAGTGGGAAATTGATGTCCACTGATGCCAATGATGTGCTAAGACTTGCTTTATAGGCATCTTCCTCCTTTTTGGGTTTTATTTTTTGAATTTGTTTAATCACAGCCTTCAGCAAGCTGGAGGCATGTTGTTGTCATGGTTATCTAAAGAAGGAAAAGCAGGTCTGGTTTTAATGGTAGATCTCTGGGTGATTTGCAGTAGACTGAGAAGGATTTTTGATTCCCAATTATTTAACAATCACGGCAACAAACCCATTATTTTTCAACTTATAATTGCAAGGCAGAAATGAAGAACACCTGGAGCAGCCTAAACTAGGGGTGGACTTTTGTGTGGTGGGACTGTGACCATTGTTCAGTTCTGGTACTTAAAATGAATGAATTTTGGGCATTCAAGAAAGCTTGAACCTAGGCTTTGTGCTAGTCTTTAAATGGAACTGAAGAAGGGGTACACAGACTTCTAAATCTAAAAAGATTATCAAGTTACGCCAGTGAGACCATAAAGAAAGACAAGCAAAATTCTCTCTCTTTGAACATATAAAAACCAGCAGTTGATTGCTTCCATCTGTATTCATAATTCAAACATGTTACGTTCTTGTAGGGAAGAAAGCAGAAATCCCTGATGGCCCTCATAGTACAAAGGTTTGAGATTAATTTTGACTGGTTTGCTAACTAATAAGTCAACAGAAACCAAACCAGGTAGTATTGGCCAGCCTAGAGATAGGTACCCTGTACTTGTATTAAGAGCTAATGAGATGATGTGCAAAGGGAGAAAGAGGAACATAATTTTTTAAAAAACTGTCTGCAAAGTACTGCAGGGAAGAGTTTCCATTTTGGACTACAGTGGGCCTTTGATATCTGGTGGGGTTTGGTTCCAGGACCTCCCATGCAGCATCATCCAAGATCTTCCTTTTCCAGGATGTGTCCTACATTTCAACCTTCTGTCCAGGAGGAATTTCAAAATGTCCTCCACTTTAAGCATGACCAAGAAGCATGAACATTTATATTAGTCCAAATGCATCTGAGGAAGTAGACATAAGTCTATGAAAGCTCATGCTGCCAACATCTTTCAGTTAGTCTCAAAGGTTCTACAAGATCTTTCTACATGCTGATTCTACAGACTATCACGACTATATCTTTTAATTCATTTATATTAGGTGTTTGTAGCTTTTATTTGATAATGTCCTACTCTTTTCTTGAATGGCCTACATTTTGTGGTGCCTTCCCATCTTTTGTGGTTAGGACATCTGGTCACCCTGCTCCTATGGATAAAAAAAATGTGGATGCTCAAGTCTCATTAAGTACAGTGGCATAGGAAAATGGTGTCCTTTATATAAAATGGCAAAATCATGGTTTGCTTTGTGTAATTACTATATTCTTAAAATATTTTCAAGCTGTGGATGTTTGAATCTATGGATACAGAGGGATGACTGAAGTCCCAAGTGGCATGTTGGCTGGTTAGGGAGGGGGCCTGGAAGCTGCGGTCCAAAAATTGTACAAAAGAGTCCTGGTCTGATAGAAGGGTTCCTCTAACCAGGCATTCAGCATGAGAGAAAGTCCCCACTTCTTTTGATCTTTGCCTTGATATTGAACAAAGCCTTTTTTCTTCTGCTTCATCATGCTGTTGGGACTGGCAGTTTGCCCACAACAAAAGGGAGTGGCCCTTTAAAAGCAGCTCTTCACAGTCTTTTACTCCTTCCTTGTGTCTGCACTTACTGTACCCTGTGGTTTCTGGGATGGAGGTGGCAGACGATGGAAGTGTTTATTTAAAACAAAGTACTTCAAGACTTTTTTTTAAAGATTAAGTTTTAATTATTTTTAACACAAACAATCCAATTTACAATGAACACACATACAATCAAAGATAAACTGGAGGGGGAGAAGAGCAGAAAAATAAAATAAAAGAAGGAGCAAGGAAAGTGTGAGAAAGGGAGAATATTAGTAGGGTTCTTCTGATCCCTCAATTCTGACCATAATAAAATAGAGGGAAAAACCATTACAGAGCCAACTAGATAATTCTACTAACAGTACTAATAACCATAGCCACCATTTCTTACATTGTTAGATTTCTTTTTTTAAAAAAAATCTATAAATAGTTTCCAATATCTTAGTCTTCAAACTGCTTATCTTTTAGAATCCACATTAATTTGGTCATTTGGGCCAACCCAGAAACCTTAACAGTTCATTCTTCCATTGCTAGTATTTCAGTCCCTTTCCAAGTTTCCAAAAAATATTCTTGCTGCTGTTCTTATATATCTATAAAGATGTGATCCATATTATTATGAATAATGTCCAACAAAAACATTTCTGGTAACATTACAAAATCTAGCTTTAAATTTTTTTGGATTAACATATAAATCTTAGTTCAGTAACTTTTCACCTTCTTACAAGTCCACTACATATGAAAAAAGAAGCCCTCTTTATCTTGGCATCCCCAACATTCATTTGAAACATTATGGGCCATTTGCAACACTTTGGTTAGGGTTAGATTCCATCTTTGCATCATCTTATATAGGTTTTCTTTTAAATTATTGCACAAAGTAAATTTTATATGTTTTAACTACCTTTCCCCCCATACATCCATATGGTCATTATGCCTTAAGTTTGAGCTGACCTTATCATGTACTCTTTTACAGGCCCATCTTCAGAAGCCATTTATACACTTTTTAAAATTATATGGTTATTGTCTTTACATAAGGCTATTATTTTTGACACTATTGAAAAGTGTTCACGATAAAGGTGCTGTGTTTTATCTGGATCTTTCGCAGAAGTATAAGGCCTTCAGTGGAAGATATGGATGAAGTATATCACCTTTATCCTGATCTAAACTGTTATTTGAAAGTAAGGTCCAAAACACACTCAGTTTTAGAGAACACTGGGAATTGTAGTTTATTGTGGCACCAGAGCTCTCTGACAGAGAAGGCTAAATGTCTCACAAAACTTGTACAGCTACCAGAATTTTCTAGCATTGAGCCAGGGCAGTTAAAGCGGTGTCTGTATTATTTCTGCAGTCTGTTTTGAACCATAGTCCCTTTTATCTCAGTGAAGCTAGCTAGATCCAAAATAAACAGAAGGTGGATTTCACTGACACTTTAGATATCATATTAACTGATCCACAAACACAAGTGTTAAGGGAAAGCCAGTTGTGTTACTCTCTCCCACCACTGGTCCCTTCACTGGCTATGCACAAACTTGAAAATGAGTGAGTATAATGTTAAGATCACTAGTTGTGTATGTGCCTTCAAGCCACCTGTCATCTTCTCACAACCCAGTATGTTCATAGGATTTTCCTAGGCAAGGTGATACTCAGAGGTGGGTTTGCCAATTCCTTTCTCTGAAATATAGAATATAGCATGTGGTGTTCCCTGATGGTCTCTCATCCAAATACTAACCTGAGATGACCCAGCTTAGTTTTCAAGATCAAATGAGATCTAGGGCCTTTAGGGTATTTAGGCCCTATACTAGTTATAGCACAGTACAAATACTGTAACTGGTATGTCTTATTCAAGATCGATCCACTGTGGTCTGAGTAGTTTATTAGAAACATTGTTAAAACCAGTATTTGTCCTCTTTCAGGGCATCACAACAAGAATACAATAACAATAATTAGAATAGATAAAATTAGTTCAAACAAATCCAAATACCTAGGTAAGCAAAAAATGTTGTTGCATAGCGCCAGGCAAATTGCAATGTTGATGCAACATTCTTCTCAGGAAGAACATTGTCTTCTCAGGAAGATATCCCTGTTGGCTGTTCTTGTCTTCTTCCTTTTCCTTCTCTTTTTTGTATTCAGTTCCATAGCTGTCTTTAAAGACCATGGTTTTCCCAGAGAGCCTACAGCCTAAAATCTGTACAATTCAAAACAAATATAAACCTGTTTGCACAGATAACTGTAAATAAAATGAGTTACAATAAAATACAATTTTAAATTATCCATCAGTAGTGAACACCGCAAAAATATTTAATTTAAAAGCCAGGGAGAACAGATGAGTTTTAAGAAAAATCCTCTTACAGGCAGCTAAAATGTCTTAGGAGAAATCCTATAAGACAAGTCAACTTTCATTTTACACTCGACAAACCTCCCTCTAGAGAAATCAAGGAAGGAAGGAGGGAACATGTGCTGTGGTTTGTATATTTGTTTGCGCTCTGGAACATAAATGAATCAAAATTTGCTATCAAAAATTGCAACCCTCAAAAACCAGTGGGAGAGCATTGTTGTCTCACAGAATATGTTGTCGCAGGCTTGCGCATCACTGTTTATCAACAAAGAATTTAAGAAAGAGATGTAAGCAGGATATTGTCAAACCAGACTTTATCAAGCTTGATTTCATTTACTGTACTTAGAATTGAGTATAGGCTAATTTCCCTCACTTTCACTGCAGATGTTCAATTAGCATAACAAAGCTGATTGTACGATTGTGTTACTACCAGTTACTCCTGCTGTGATCATTGTTTATTTTGTATGTATTTTACCTTACTATGAAAGTTATCAGTGTACTTTTGGCCATACTGTTTACAATTTTCACCTCTGTAGCCACGTGTGTGATTGTGTACCTTGTTGTTGTTGCTGTTGTTGTTGTGTGCCTTCAAGTGATTTATGGTGACCCTAAGGCAACTCTATCACGGGTTTTCTTGGCAAGATTTGTTCAAAGGAAGTTTGCCATTGCCATCCTCTGAAGCTGAGAGAGTGTCACTTGTCCAAGGCCAACCAGTGAGCTTACATGGCCAAGCCGGGATTCGAACTGTGATCTCCAGAGTACTTGCCAACTTAAAATAATACATATATCTAGTGAAGTGAGCTCCAGATTCTCTGCAAAATGTGTAGTCCAACAAATCTGTCTATTTAAGCTCCAATGAGATTCCTTTGCTTAAACTCTTATGTTTCTTTGGCCTTTTAAACCAGGCCTCAGAGTTGATGTCTGTTGAAGCATCTCACAGACAATAAGATGTCCTTGTTGTGTGTGTTCAACTTATGGCAACCCTAAGGCAACTCTGCTAAGGGGTCTTATTGTTAAGATTTGTTCAGAGGGGGTTTGCCTTTGCATTCCTCTGAGGCTGAGAGTATGTGATGTACCCTAGGTTACTCAGTGAGTTTCCATAGCGGAGCAGGGATTCAAACCCTGGTCTCCAGAATCATAGTCCAACGCTCAGTCAGTACACCATGCTATCTCTCAACCAGGTTTGCTGGGCATTAATAGCCCCAATCTCCCACGTCACACCACAATTTGTCATAGTCTTACCTCTGAACAGATCAAGGCTCCATCTACAGTGCAGAAATAATGCAGTTTGACACCACTTTAAAGTGCTGTAGCTCCATCCTCTAGAACCCTGGGATTTGTAGTTTTATATGGTCTTTAGCCTTTGCCTAAGAATGCTGGTGCCTCAACAAGCTGCAAATCCCAGAATTATGTAGGTTGGAGCCATGCCAGTTAAAGTAGTGTCAAACAGCATTTATTTCTACAGTTTAGATGTAAGTGCTTTATCTTTTAAAAAATTGTATTCTGTTTAACAAGTGATCTATTTTAATGTCGTAACAGTTTAATTCTATTTTAATGGTTACTTCTGTATTTAATTATTTATTTCATTTTTATGCCGCCTTTCTCCCAGAACGGGACCTGAGTTGGCTCACAAAATAAAAATGTTTTAAAAACTTATAGTAAGAATTTTAACACAGATAAAATCATATAATTAAAACAGTATATTTTAGTACTATTTATATATGTTTATACTGAGGGAGGTTGTTCATGTTTAAGTGTTAATTTGTTTTTGCGATTTTGGTCATTTTGGCTATTGAATGTGTTGTCCATGTGTAAGTTTGTGTGTTTGGTTTTTGTACTAATAAAATGTATAATTAAATTTAAAAAACAGTATTATTTTAATTTAATTTAATTAATATGTTTTTAATTGTACTGTGCTTTTAAATTGTAAGCTTCTTGGAGTCCCAGTTCTGGGGGGGAAAGCGGGATATAAATAAATATAAATATGATGATGATGATGATGCACCCCAAGTTGCAAGGAAGAATACCTGACCCTTCTGAGGAAGCAGAGAATTGAAGTCTGACCTATAAATCTCTTAGCCCTCCTTGCCCCGAGGCAGTTTGCTGGAAAGGAAGGAGTCAGTGTTCCAAAAATAATTTCCTAAGCAGCTGCCCAGAGTTATTATAGGGGAAGTGAGTTTTTAATGATGCAGACATCTTTCTCAGGAACAAGGGTGAGTCCAGAGATCTGGAATGCACCTGGGGTAAAATATGAAGAATGTCTCATTGTCATACTGAATGAAGTAGAAAAGGGTTGACGTAGGATCTAGGTTACCATTTCTCCTGCAGGGAGATGCAGGGGCCAAGCAGAAATTCCCTTCTAGGGGTGTCACCATAATTGTGTTCCTTATAATGCAAGGCTTGTGCAAGTCTATTCAGAAGTAAGTCCCGCTGAGTGCTGTGAAGCTACTCCTAGGTGTGTTTTGCATGTAGGTGGTTGTTGTTGTGTGCTTCCAAGTCATTTTTGACTTATGGTAAACCTAACATTGGGTTAAGCTTCTTCACAGGGGGTTTGCCATTGCCATCCTCTGAAGCTGAGAGAGTGTGACTTGCCCAGGGTCACCCAGTGTGTTTATATGGCCTGAGCTCCAGAGTAAATGCTCAAACCATGCTGGCTCTCTTTGTATATAGGACTATAGCCTTAATATTCCCTTCTAGAGGGAAGGGCAAGATTCACTGAGGCAGGAATTAAATAGCCTTCCACATTTTGTTGACTGCAACTTCCAGCTCTCCTCCTCATTGGCTTTGATGGATAGGGCTGATGGGAGTTGTAGTCCAACAACTGGAGGGCTGCACGATTAATCAGGAACCTTTTTGAGAAGAGAAATGTGTCAGCGCCTTTAAAACTAACTGGTTTTTATTTTTGCATGTTTAGGTGTTGTTGTTGTTGTTGTGTGCTTTCAAGTAGTTTCCAGCTTATGGCGACCCTAAGGCAAACCTATAATGGGGTTTTCTTGGCATGTTTCTTCAGAGGGGTTTTTGCCACGTCCATCCTCTGAGGCTGAGACAGTGTGACTTGCCCAAGGCCGCTCAGTGAGTTTTCATGGCTGAGTGGAATTCGAACCTTGGTCGCCAGAGGGTTTTTGTATGCATGAAAATTTGTGCAAAAATAAAAACCAGTTAAGTCTTAAAGGGGCTGCCACATTTCTTTTTCTTTCTTTTTTTCACTCCCCCTTTCTTCTTCCTTTTTTTATTCTGCAAAAGATAATATAAAACATGTCAGGAAATACTAGCTTTTAGAAATGAATTTAAGCTTGTTTTTCTCAGTCGACAATGGCACTGATGGCTTTTAATGTTGACCAAAACACACCCGATCTGAGGCATTTTTATTCTGCACAGAGGCAATGGTTTTTTGTTCTTTCATCCAAGAACAAGTTCCACTAAATTCAGTGGGATTTATTTCTGACTAAAACAGGTAATAAACATGATTATCTTGTATAATTCCACTGCATTTAGCAGTCTTCCACGCTGCAGAAATAAAGCATTTTGACACCGCTTTAAGTTTAATGACTCCATCCTGTAGAATCCTGGGATTTGTAGTTTGGTGTATTTTCAGTTTGGTTTGTCAGAGAGCTCTGGTGCCTCACCAAACTACCAATCCCAGGATTATATAGGACAAAGTCAGGGCAGTTAAAGTGGTATCAAAATGCCTTTATTTCTGGAGTGTGGCTACACCCTTAGTTGGACTTAGAGATGTATATATTAGGTTTGCGTGTGTGTGTGTAGGTTCTCAGTGTGTTGTTAAACCCAAACCTGAAGGCTTCAGGGTTCCTTTTCATCCCTCCTTGTAGAAATAACACAACTTGACACCACTTTAAATGTGCTCCATCCTACCAAATCCTGGGCTGTTAGTTGGATGAGATATTAGACCTCTCCGGCCAGAAAGGTCTTGCAAAACTACACAATCCCAATATTCCACTGGATGGCACTAAAACATTTAAAGTGGTTCAAACTGCATTAGTCCTGCAGCATAGATAAACCTCAGAGAGAAGGGTGGCTGGGTTTTGCAATGACACTGTAGAAATAACGCACTTTGACACTACTTCAACCCGCCACAGCTCCATCCACAGAATACTGGGGTGTGTAGTTTTGGTGAGGCGCAAACCCTCTTGGGCAGAAGGGGTTAAAACTTGCAGAACACACATCCCAGGATCCAGAGAATGGAGCTAGAGAGCATTAAAGCGGTATCAAACCTGTTTTATTTCTGCTGTGTGGATGCACCATTAGTTGGGTTTGGAGATATACAATATGGCTTAGGTTTACACACAGACACACACACGTTCACTAACACACACATCCAGATATAAAATAAAGGTTCCAGTGTGTTGTTTTTAAACCCAACCTGGAGGCTTTTGGGGGGGGGGGGTGAGTCCTTTTGCCTTCCTTTTGTAGAAAAATGCCACTTCACCCCACTTTAACTCCCACGGCTCCATCCTACCATATCCTGGGATGTGTAGTTGCCAAGGCCGCATCCTTCCTGGGCAGAGAAGGGTTTAAAAACCTTGCAAACCTACCCACTCCTGACTACAGGATTCCAGTGAATGGACTGCACAGCATTAAGTGGTGTCAACTTGCTTTATTTCTGCAGTGTGGACCCACCTTTAGCTAGGTGTTAGGTTTGCATGTACATAATACACAATGCAGTACACACACACACACACACATATATAAAACACACACATGTGTGTATGTATATATTTTGTGTGTGTATGTGTGTCTATTCAAATTTTATTTATTATTTCAAGATTTAAGATTATATTCTGCTTTTCCCCACAGTGGGATGTATATATGTGTGTGTGTGTGTGTGTGTACAGAGAAAGAGAAAGAGCGAGGTATGTCTGTATAGTGTGAATATATGTTGTGTGTGTGTGTGTATTCAGTATATACATCTGGTGTGAATATATAGATGGTTTATATATTCACTGCATATATGTATGTGTCTCTATGTATGTGTATAATATATATATATATTCAATGTATATATATTTATATCTGTGAATGTGTAATATATATATATATGTATGTGTGTGTAATTCAGTATATAAATGTATGTGTATCTACATGTTCAGTAAATATGTGTGTGTTTATATGTGTTTATATTGTTTTGTATATTCAGTTTATATAATATGTGCGTCTGTGTAATGTCTGTGTATTTATTGTGTGTTTATATTGTGTGTGATCCAGTATATATATATATGTCTGTGTAGTGTGGTGAAAAAAATCAGTATGTATATCTGTATGTCTGTGTATAATATTGTGGTGTTTATATGTGTGTATTCAGTATATATATAATAATATATATATCGTGTATATGTGTGGGTATATATATTCAGTATAGGTATGTGTGTGTGAATATATATGTGTGTATACATATTCAGGATATATATGTGGTGTGTGTTTTCACACACACCAACCCCGGGGATGTGTAGTTTGGCCAGGCCCCATCCCTCTTGGGGATGAGTGTGTTTTTGTGTATGTGTAAAAACCTGCCAAACTACACACCCAAGGACTCTTTTTGTCAGAGGGCTCAAAGCGGTATCAAACCGCTTTATTCTTCCAGTGTAGATGCCCCAAGGCAGGGGAAGAAGGCGTGTATGTGTGTGAAAAGAGTCAAGTCATGCTTACAGGGCGGAGGTTGGAGGGATGGAGGAGGAGGAGGAGGAAGAAGGGGAGGTTTCTGCCTCTCCATCCCATAAAATGGAGGCCCCCCCCCTGTCCTTTTCCCCGTCCTCTCCTTTTTCCTCAGCGAATGAAAAGGAGCGAAGGAGGCGCTGAGGGAGCTGACCAGGAGCCCTCGCCGCCCGTCGTCTTCGTCCGACGGCACCCGGCGGAGGCTACGAGAAGACGGCCCAGGTAGGGAGATAGATATATATATGTTAGCTTACAATATTTAGTAGAATAGTTATCTGTACCCGCCTTCCCGCCCAAATGGGACTCGAGGCGGCTTACAGTCTCTCAGGTCTCCCCCCCCCCAAAAAAAAAACCCCACACACTGCAGAAAACAATGCGTTTTGGGGAGCTGAGACTGTAGGACTGAGTTCCCAGAATTCCCTAGCACTGAGCCAGAGCACTTAAAAGCGGCGTCAAACGGAATTTCTGCAGTGTGTTTTGGACCAGCAAAACACTGTACAGTTTAAAAAACTTACAAAGTGATCATTAAAGTAGCATCAGACTCTTACAGTGTTAAAACAGACCATTGTTTCAAAATGGGATACAGTTTTTTAAAAAAGCACTAAATACAGCACCCTTAAATAATACAACGCCTGGTTGTGGTTGTGTGCCTAAAGAGGTTTCTGAGTTATGGCAACCCCAAAGTGGCTGGGTTTGCCATATCCTGGGGTTTTCTGGGTAAGTTTGGTTAAGGTGCAGTTGTTGTTTTTGCCATTGGCTCCCTCTGAGGTTGAGAGAGTGTGACTTGACCAAGGTTAACCCCAGTGGAGTTCCATGGCCAAACTTAATGGCTACCTTGTTGTTGTTGTTTTGTGTTGTTGTGGGCCTTCAAGTCATTTCCAACTACAGCGACCTTAAGGCAAACTATCAGGGGGTTTCTTGGCCAGGTTCCTTCAGAGGGATTTCCCCCCATTGCCATCCTCTGAGGCTGAGAGAGTGTGACTTGCCCAAAGTCAGCCAGTGGTTTTTCGTGACTGAAGGGAATTCGAACCCTGGTCTCCAGAGTCATAGCCCAGCGCTCAAAGCACCACACTGGCTTTCATTCCACAATATAAACTATCCAGCCTTTCCATCAGTAGTAGAACCCAAGGCAGGTCACAGCAAGTTATGGAAAAACACGAAAGTTACAACAGTGAAACGCAAGCAGCTTCATATAAAAACAAGAACCAAATTTGTTGCTGGTGTGGGCCTTCAAGTTGTTTCCGAATTATGGCAACCCTAATGCGAACCTATAAATGGGGTTAACTTGGCAGGATTTTTTCAGAGAGGGTTTACTTTTTTTTGCTTTTTGCTGAGGTTGAGAGATGGGACTTGTTCAATGTCACCTAATGGGCTTCCATGTCTGAGCGGGGATTTGAACCCTGGTCTCCAAGAGTCCTAGTCCAACCACAAAACCACTACACCATGCTGGCTCTCAAGAACCAGATTAAAAGCACATTAGGAATTAAAAGTATAGCGCATCTAGTTATATCCATTGAGTAGACTCATAGAGGTGGAAGGGACCAGTTTAGTCCCCCTTCCATGCAGGGATACACATTCAAAGCATCCCGAAGCAGATGGCCACCACCTCTGTCTAAAAATCCTCATTCAGTCAGGGTCTATGCAGGTGCAGTAACTTAATCTGCGCATGAACGCAGTTGCATTGAGTCCAGGCAGTAGGGACTTTTTTCACCTAAGAGTCTGGAAAGCCCATATGTTGCAATACATATGTCAGTGGAGTTGCTGTTGTTGTGCAAAGAGACCCCAAAGCGCCAAGGACATTTCTTCAGTTGCGTTATAGTAAGTTGCAGCAAATGTATTTTCATTCCAAAATTGGGAATTACCTACCCGAAATTGGTAGCTTGCAAAGATAAATATATAATCTGTACATATTAAAAATATTAAAATAATATACTTTAAAGTTAAGTTAAAATAATGGGATGACGAGGTTCACTTCCATTATTCCATTATTACAACCTGCTTTAGGCAGGAAAAATGGCCCAGTTGGTTTGTCAAATCACAAGAAACCAGAAACACTTGGAGATCCATAGCAAATTCCTTTGTTGTTTTTAAAGTATTTTTAGTACTCTTCTATATTTCTGTGTTGTGTCACTAGTTTTTACATTGTAAACTATACTGGGATCCATGTTATACACAGTTGGAAAAGTTATACAACTTCTATATTCTTGTATTCAGCAAGACCAATGATGGTTGCTTCATGGACTCTGGGATTAGAAAACATACAGAGGAGCTGTGTTGGACATTTAACAAATACAAACAAAAATCGATCAGTGATACTTATTGGCCAACTGAAATGCACAATATACCTGTTGCAAGCCATGGCCTTCTTCACAGGCAAGATGTTACAAACCAAACAGGAGAAAAACAAACAATTGGAGATGTTAGTCAGATGCCTGCATGTTGTTTCAGTCCTTAGAAAGATGTTATGATGGGCCTCCAAAAGATGTCCTCTCCATCATAACATCTTATTATATGACTGAAACAACAGGCAGGCATTTGGCTAACATCTCAATGATTTTTCCCCACCTCTCCTGGGTTTGGTTTGTAACATCTTGCCTGATGAAGAAGCCCATGAGATTCAAAAGCTTGCAACAGGTATATTATGCATTTCAGTTGGCCAATAAAGGTACCACTGATGGATTTTTGTATTTATCTGGGATTAGAAGTAACTTTTCCAAGCTCTCTGTGTGTCCCAGGTCAACTAATGTTAAAGTATATACTGTATTATGGTGTTACCTTTATTAAGCCAACACCAAAGGCACAACATTCATTGCTCTAGCTTGCAAAGCTAGTAAAATTAATTTTATGCCATCTTGGTTGGCCTAATAAAGGTCACAATATGGACTACAGAATTTGTCTCATGGGCAAAATGGCTACCCTGCATCCAGATAAACAAAACACTCTCACTGCCAAAAGCTCAGGCCTTCTCTATATGCTCTAATTGACATTTGATCTTTGCTTGTGTTTCTATCTTCTATTACTATGTCTGGTGTCAGAGTCATTTCCCTGGAGGCAAACAGGTACATGAGCCCAGGCATTTGTTAAACGCAAACATAGTGACTAAATTTCAGCTGACAGGATATGGAGATTAATGGATGCGCTTTCCAGACCCCAGCTGTCAAAATTCATTTGTGAAATTCAGACAGTCATTAAACCCAAATAATGGCAGCGAGTCTACAAGCATGGATCATGAGCCAAATTCTCCTGTGGTACAGTATGGCACCATCATCATTTTGTGCTTACATGCCAAAACTCAAGTAAATGAGATGAATGCTTACAAAAGGGTAGTCTTTTGCATGGTTACTTATGCAAATGTTCCTGTAAAGCCACAGAAAATGATCCCCTTTATTAGCTGGTGGCACCTGATTCCATATAATTAATTGCCTCTGCAACAGGCATCTTGGAGTCTGGCCATATTCTTCTCACCTCTTGCAGTAAAAACATAATGGGCTTTCATGAGATCACATCTGAGTTGTTGTAGTTATGTGGTCTCTGTGCCTTAACAGAACCCAAGTTTTTGGGGGGCTAGAACTCCACCTAGAATCTTCCAGCTGGCTGGATCAGTAGACAGGCCGCCTGAAGGGATTCTGGGATCAATATTAATAATAATAATGATAATAATAATAATAGGGGGTCCTAAGCAATCCATGTTCCTGCTACTCTTGTAATATGTAGAGCTCATCAATCTGTGACTGTTGGGAAAAGTGTTGCAAATACAAATCTGAAGCAAGTAAACTGGCAAGTCAGGTTTTTATTTAATTGTAGGTTTGGATATTTATGAGGAATAGTGTAACATTGGTTATGGAGCCAGTGGGGGCAGCAAAAATACTCATTACAATTATAACTTCTGATCTGTTATGTGTGCTTCATTGGGTGCAAAGCAAAGATTCTGGCAAGAGTGTTAAGTCAAAAATCCTTTATAATGTGACAATTTTACATTCTTCTTCATGGTCTCTGTGACCCATAAAATGCGTAATCTTGTGCATAGTGCACTATTCAGAATGTTCTAGAATCTTGTAGAATTATCTTGGTAATAGTTATTATTCCTTCAGATGCTGTTGGACTGCAAATCCCAGCAGTTCTAGCCAGCATAGCCAACAGCATGGAATGCTGGGAGCTGCAGTCCAGTGACAGCTGCAGGGCTGTATGATTCTCACCTCTTAAAATGGAGTTGTTTTCTTACTATACTAATGTCTCTCTTTCATCTTATATTTGTACTACTACTGTCAGCTATGCTGGACACCTTTAATTAACAGTTTTCTGGATTTGCGTTCTTTAGGCACACCGTGAGGGAACACTTCACAAGATGCTTGAAGTGACTGGCCAAGCAGAGGGACCATCTTATGATCTGATAGTCATTGGAGGGGGTTCTGGTGGGCTTGCAGCTTCCAAGGTAGGATCAATGAAAACACTCCTGTGGGAATCTTGGTTTTGCTCTGGTGCTTCTTAGATCCTTTAAAGGATCCCCTTTGGGCAAACTTTGTAGTGGCCTAGGACATCCTGGATAGTTTTTTGCAATCCATCAAGGGGACACATGAAGAGACCCTGCACAGACAAGGCAAAACCATTTGAATAGAAGTTTACTCACACATCAAAACAACAGCTGGTGATGAATCTACTCTCGGTTTATTCTGAGCTTTCAAGGCAGTATCCAAGGGTGTGGAACCAACCTATTATGGGGTTAGGTTGCAGCACCTTGAATAGCTTTTTTAACATTCAGACAAGGACCCAGAGTGGATTTGCTGTCTCCACTGACCTAAGAGTCTACAACAGTCACTCAACCAGGATTTCTCTCTGTGTGTGTGTGTGTGCCCTCCTCCATGCATCCCACAACCGCTCCAGAGTGTCTTTGACTGCTGGAAACCATTTTGGCCCAACAAAAGCCCAATTAAAGACTGCTGGAAACCAGTTTGGCCCAACAAAAGCCTCTTCTTTGCCCTTAACTGAGCAGTGAATGCATCTCAAATACCTAGAGAGATGCTGAACTTCAGACTGCTTGTATTAACTTTGAAATTCTGTCCTGATATTATGATACGTTCAGTTATTTGTAGCATCTGTTCCTGAGAAATGGGGATCATAATATGCAGACAGGGTGTGCATGGGCTTCCAGATATGGTAGGATTTCAGCTCCCATGAGGCCTAGTCTGAATAGATGATAGGGTTTGCAGTCCGACTACATCTAGAGGGGGCCACATCTTCCCTAACCTTGCCATGGTACAAAGTGAATCTCTACTAATAAGACTTTTAGTGAAAAAACTCAAATTAGTTTTAGAATTCAAAACAAAGCAACTGATAAATAATTCTCTGAAGTTTTAACTTTGGGTCTGAAATATGCAGGCTTCTTTGTTTTTCATATTTTCCATTTAGCCCTTTTATTGTTAAATAAAATGAGAGAGAGAGAGAGAGAGAGAGAGAGAGAGAGAGAGAGATTTTTAATAGCTTCAAAGGAGCACAAATGCAAAATGTGCTGATGAATGCTGTTGGGGAAAATAGAAATAGGGGATTAATAAACACTACCTGCCTGAAAGAAAACACATCTTTCAGGCAGTCTAGCTTGCAAAAGTGAACTTTTTTTTTAAAAAAATGCACCCTACCTACTTTACTGATACAGAGTATTTCATTTTTTTTTTTTAAAAAGTTCACTTTTGCAAGCTAGACTAAAAGGCTATTGATTTAGGGAACCTGGTGCCTGTGACATGGTTTGGACTGCAGCTCCCATTTATCCAGCTGGCTTGGCCAATGGTAGTTGTATAGAACCATAAGCCTGCCATAGGAGCCAGACCTTAGCATTGTCTGTATCTGGGGTGGAATTCCATGTGGCCCTCCAAATGTTGTGGAATTGCCTCTTCTGGCATTGGCTTAAGCTGACTGGGGTTTCTAGGAGTTACAGTTGCATGAGCTCTGGAGAACTGCATGACTTTCCAGAGTTTCAAGGAGTCTATTCCACTCTTACCTGGGGATGAAATTGATTGGATTTGGGATTGATTCGATGCAAAGCACATGGTCATCTTCTTGTCTGTGGTGTACAATTTTATCAGCTTGAAAATTCAACTGATGAGGTGAGAAAAATGGTTTTTGCCCTTAGCTCTGTGGGTACTTGGTAAAGTTTTTATTATACTCCAGCTAATACCCCAGGGTAATTTTGTTACTAATTATTTCACTTCTCGATAGCTTCTGCTGAGATTTAATTGGCTTTTCCCACAGCATGTGTTTCGTTATGACAGTCAGATATATAATTGCTTTTAAGTATGGACTTGCTGCTTTTTCAGAGGATGCACCCAGTTAATTTTGCTTGGACAGATGGGAATTTCTCTGAATCTGTACTGTTAATACAGATTTGCCTCTGGAACAGGGTACTAGTCCTGGATATTCCAAGGACAAATAAACTGGATTTAACATGTAGCACCAGCTTTATAAAGGAAGTACAGAAGATACAGAAGAAGGTGGCCAAAGGGCTGTGTCCTGCAAATAAGTAAATGATATTAAAGCCTTGGTCTTTTTGATGGGTCCACCATCACCAGAGCTGGGCCTTCTGTGCCAGATGGCAGGATAGATACAGCTGCCATTTTGAATTCCTACTGTGGCACCTGATAGCACAACTGAGCAATTAAGATGACAGGTGGCTTTTGATGGACCAGAAAGTGGCAATATATGAAAGCAGTGGACCAGGTATATGGACAGTGAAGGACTCATTTCCTGCATTTATTTTACATATGCAAACTCTTTGTGGTTTAGATAGTGAATAATCCCTGGCAAAATAGATGAGAGATGAGCCTAGGATAGAGCTGTCCATGAATGCAAACAGCACAAAACTATCACGGGTATCTGATCCGGAACAGGGCCTACAGATGTTTTTAGTATTATCATTCCCAGAACCTTTCATCTAACATGGCAGATGATGGGTTCCTTGTAATTATCAGTAGTTCCCTTTTTGCCAACAACGAAGGAATTTACAATACAAGTACAATTTTATGGTGTAATTGTTCTAGTTACCTTTATAGTTACAGTAGAACATACAGCTTCAATACTTAGGTGTGTTTTGTATGACATACCAATGGCTTGTAGCATTCTAATGTTCCTTTAAAATAACCAGTTATTTTTTTAATAATGGCAAAGTAAAATGTCCCATGTTTAAAATGCTATATTATATTAAGAAAAATGAGTTTATCCTAGGAACAGTAAATTTTAGCTAATTTGAAAAGCAGTCATCTAAGCTCTTCACTGTCCTTCTCCCTCCAACATTTGGAAGTTTCTAAATTTCAGGGAGAGTACATTTTTAAAGGGACTTCAGCATGAAGCTTCTGAGTTAGTGTCAAACATGCAAAGCAATTTTAACAGTTATGATTGAGCTCAATAGACTTAGTCTGGTCTTGAGCAACTCACACCTGAAATTAACTGTCTCTATTTAGGTGTTTATATATACTCTGTTTTTCCTTTGTCAATTCATTAGCAGCTGGAAATGGGTTGCACACCCATTATAATTGGATCTTTAATTCCTTGGCTCGTGTGTTTGTATATTTCAGGGTGAAATGACACACCTGTCTCTTGCATTGTTGGGCCTCCTGATTTAACTTTGTAATAATATTTCCCCCATGTTTGCTGCTGCTGTACAAGACTCTCTGGATGTGGGATTTATAAACACTTGTGCACATGCACTATCAACTGAGGATAACAGCTAATGCATGTTGAGTGGGCTCTGGCCCTCAGAATCTTGTGCTGTGATACATTTGTTAGCCTTTGCCCAGAAACTGTTGTGTTCTGCTGTATCACCTATCATGGTTGCTGTTCTGGCAAATGAAATATCTGAAAGTTACCATTCTCTTATTGTCACACTTGGCCTGTGCCTACAGCAGCCATAATTAGGAAGTGCACTGAGGGCATACTTTGTATTGTGGTGCTGATACCAGTGACATCTTCATTGGTCAGTTGTTCTTTGTCAAGTGCCACAGTGGGAAATCAAAATGGAAGGTAGCAGCTGGACATACTGAGCTATCTAGCATGGAGGGCCATTTCTTTTAGGATTTAACAAAGGTCCTTCTATTGGGACCTAACGGGCGCTGGTGGTCTAACATGTCTCTGGGAATGCCACATGCTGAGGGAACACTTGCAAGTCAGGAGTGGCAATTTTTTAAGTGACTCCTCCCCATTACATTCTGATGTTTTCAATTTTGGTAGGAAACCAGACATCCTATTATTTACACTTGGAATGGGGATGTGCGTAACTTGCCTAGCCTACCTATTTTTCCTTCACCTAAGGCAGTAGAGGACAAGGGGTCTTGGAGATGTCTCATCCAAAGGGTCTCCATGAGTCGGGGTTTATTCGAGGGCAGTTAACAACAAAAAGCTATGTAGTTGATCAGCATTTTGCTTCAAATCTAGGCAAAGGACCACTTTAGATTTTAGCCAGTATTTTCTTCTTGTGTTTCTTATATGCTTCTGAAGTTATCCTTTTTTTAAAGACAGAACCTCTAGAAGCAAATAAAAATAGATGTGGGGTGAGACTTGTTTGTTTGTTGTATCAACTCCTGTGGCTGTCTTTTATTCAAAAGAAATGGTACATTTAAGTGCCACTTTTAAAAAGTATGACTAGTGTAATATGTAGCTTGTTTCTCTGATCTGAGTTAGGGCCAGTTGAGACCTGTATACTTGTCCTTGCATGTGGTGTATTTATTTGTAACGATGTTTCTTGGAATGCTTAAAATACAGACCATGACTTGGGGGCTAAGACTGAGTCCATGTGCATCACTTTATGTCTCAGAATAAAGCTAATATAGAAAGGTGTTTTGAAGTATAAATACCACATGATCCAAAAGTCTTAAGGGCCATTCATGTAATGAATGCACCCATCATTTGACCACCTTGTGGTTAATTCAGGAGACCAAACGATCGTTCAGCATTTAATTAAGTTCATGTTGTTTCAGTTTATTTTTCCCCACCAGGCATTCACCTAAATGTTGCTTTTGTTTCATGATTAAAGTAATTGCCATGAAAATCCAATCTTGTCTTTTCATTGAAAGAGAAAATGAAACAGGGAATTGAATGAAATTTCTCTGAGATTTCTTCACCTCAACCCCCCACCTCCATGCACACTTCAGGCAAAGTCAAAATGAGAGATCCATCTTGACACTGTATTTTCCCAATAATTGACTGTCGTGCCAATTAGTAAGCTGCTTGGGGGAAGAATTGCCTTTTGTGATGTCTGGTTACCTATGCGCAAATAAAATCCTTTAGTTTGTAAAATCAGCTGCATGGGTGTTTAGGATAATATAGGTATAATGACAGTAATTATGGGGAATTACATGTGTTGTAATGCAGCTTGTATACTGTTTTAGAAACACTGGTGACTAGGGTTTCCATTTTGGACTGGCCTTCCCAGTCAGTACTTGATCAGATGCTGGTCATTCAATTTAAAACTGGATTGGCCTAGAATTCCATCCTCACCCTTTTGTAGGGAATAAATTGGTACCTATGTTAAATAGGATACACTGACTCTGTGATCTGGGCTAGTTAATCCTAAATGTACTAAGAGTTGAGTTCTCATTTCTTGAATCACAGACCTTTGCAGGAATGGTTATCATTATATGGATCATGATTTACATTTGGTCTTCTAGATGGAGACAGCCAGCATGCTGTAGTGGTTTGAGTGTTGTACTGTATGAGGATTTGGGAGACCAGGGTTTCAATCCTTGCTTGAGTATGGAAACTGACTGGGTGACCTTGGGCAAGTCACTTTTTCTCAGTCTCAGAGGAAAGCAATGGCAGGCCCCTCTAAACAGATCTTGTCCAGCAAACCCCATGACTGGTTTACCTAAGGCTATCCATAAGTCAGAAATAACCTGAAGGCACACAGCAGCTTCTAAACAGCCTCTTCATGAGGCACTATAGGTGTGCTGTGATAGTAGCAACTATCATACAGCTGAGAACAGTGGAAGTTATAATCTATTATTTGGTACAGGGAGGTTAAGGGGAAGCTAAGCTTATTGGTCTGAACGTAGAGAGGAAGAAGAGTACTTCTGTGATTTGGAATGAGATCTGGCTGTGAACTCTACTAAGCTGCTACCACAGCCTTTTGGAATGCAGTTGTCTGCTATTGTTCTGTTTGCTATGTGATAATGAGTTGTTGCCCAACTTAGTTAATGAGTGGGTCATTGTGTTACCTCTGTAATTATCAACATTGTTGTGGGTGATGTGTGCTATCTATTTCCCCTCTCTTCCTAATTCATGTTCACTGACCACCAGTAGGCCAGTTGCCTATTTAGATTTCTGGCAGCAACCTTTGACATCAACAAGAGTAGCTCAGCATCTACTTCCTAGGAACAGCAACAAGAATCTTGTGGCACCTTAAAGATGGCCAGATTTATGATGGCATAAGCTTTTGTGGACATTGTATACTTCATCAGGTGCATGATTTATTAGCCTCAAGTTAGGAGATTTATATACGGTATATAACAGAATACATATATATTTGAGGTATATCAACTTGAGATGAATTTGCCAACTTGGTGTTGGTACCTAAGGTAGCTGATGAGGTGGACATCATCTATGAAAGTTTAGACTGTAATCATGGCTGCTGAGACCTGACACTGGGCCCACGGCAAAATGCACGAATGCTTTCCACTCCCTAAATTTAGCAGTAGATATTATATTTACTCTCTGAGCTGTAGTGATACCAGCATTTATATTATAATGTATTATTTCTTCACTGTCTAGAGCTGCAGAACCGCAGGCTCTCCCAAGATCTGAACCCTAATGATTCACCTACCTCACTATATTTGTAATGAATGTGTTAGCTTTTGAGGTGACCCAAGATTATTTTTTCTGCAGCGCACACATACTGCCATTCTTCTGGAAATAATTCCTGTAGTTGATTGCAATCTTCACTTGTTCATGGCACACCTAGAAGGCTTACCTCTGAGCAAGGATATGGACCATTGCAGTTCCTAAGTGGACATAGACAACCACTGATCCTAGGACTGCATACACCCTCAGTCCAATTTCAAAAACTTTTTGCTTGCTGTCAGAATCTGGCATAATCTGCCATACAGTTGTATGTGTTAATTTGTTATAATAGTTAGTGTAGTAGTTTGGAAGCTTTTGTGTGTGTTTCACTTTTGTTGTTGGGGAAAGATGGGAAGCGTTGTGCTGGTTTAGACACTTAGTAGTGGTGGAGAGGGTAGATTGTTGCCTGGTACTGGAATGTGCAGATATTTAGAGGCTTTCTTTGATCAGAACTTTCTCAGGGAAAAGATTGAAAGTTATGAGGAATTGGGCAGACTTGGCAGATAGGTTTAGAAAGGGCAGGGTTGCTTAAATTTGTAAATGAATCAAAGTCAAGTGAAGTCTGTGAAATGTTAGGGTGGGACATTGTTAAGTTTATCCCAGTGCTTGTGGATGATGGCAGTTCTCTCTACAAACACCTTTCTGCTAACACCTATGGTTACTGTAATAAAGTTTTTGCTGCTTGAAATATAGATGGCTGGTTCTCTGAACTGTGTGTGTGAGGGAGTTCTTGACACTTGCACTCACTTTAGACCTCTAGAATGAGCAGTCTGCTTCTCCCCTACAACACACTGCTTTCAGAGAAAGGGAGTGGAGACAGAGAGAAAGAAATAGTGGGTTGTTCATGCACTGTGTCATTGACAGAATCATTACTGCAAAAATGTGAACCTTGAAGGGGGGGACAGTTCTCTATTTCTGCTTTAGGAGAAGAAGCGATGCATTATTATTTGCTCAGATGAACTTTTGTTTTGTGACATGACCAGAAACTGTAGGTTGTCTAAGCCAGTCTAGAGGTGTACACACACAGAAATACACACAGATACATCTTACTGAGGACAGAAATAAATCTCAGAAATATTTAATGAAGCAATTGTTTGCTATAACTCACCCATCAACATATATATGAACAGTGAGGGAAATTATCAAAATGTTGGCACTATCCATACAGGAAAGTTTGGAGAACCCAAAGGCATGTAGTGATACAATCTTTAAGGCAAAAAATTCCTAAGGGGACAACAAAAGCATATGAAACAGCTCAGTGACAACATAGTGGGCTCAGTAGACATGGAGTGCTGACTGACAATGGAAGAGAATGGAAAGCTAATGGAAAGGGGAAACGGGATGGACTAAACTAGAAGATGCCCTGGACTGCAATTTCTTGCAGGTCTCTCATTGCCTATAATGTAAATTTTCAACAGTGACTGATATTTTCAATCCCCACTGTTGGGGTATCTTCTGCTTTTCAAAAGTTTGTCTTTATTTCATCTCCAGGAAGCTGCCAAACTTGGCAAGAAGGTCATGGTTCTGGATTTTGTGGTCCCGACTCCCTTGGGGACAAAATGGGGTAAGTACTGTATTTGGTTCTCAGTGCTTGTTGTTCTGGGAAGCTGTCTCCTGCTTAGGTATGGAATTTCTTGCTACCTTTAGAGACAGTGGTTTGTGTTGCTTAATGTTTCATTTTTTCCTCTTGTCTGCTTGTTTGACCTTCCTTTGCAACCTTTAGGACTGAAAATACGAAACAGTGCTCTGTAAACTGCATAATTTACTGCCACAAGATTCCTATAAAATTGACAACAGAGGAAAACAACTATTGATTTCATGCCCTTTTTGTGTATTTTCTGGAGGCACCAAGTTGACCAGAACACTGCAGCATATGGATCTTTGGTCTGGTCTCACAGGACTCTTATTAAGAGATGTACAGATGAGTGCAAAGGGCAACTGAGCTGTACTGGGGGAGAGGCTTTTGGATTTAGTGCAGCAACTGGCAGGACTTGGTGAACTTTTGGCCCACTAGATGTTTTGAACTGTAGTTCCTACTAGCTTCACTCATCAGAGCCAGTAAGGAATGGTGGGAGATGTAGTTTAAAACATCTTGTAGTCAAAGGCTTCCCATCCTCTGGACTGGTCTTCTTTTTTTTTAATAGATGGTTTGTGGAGAGACTTTGTAGTTCAGGTTCTGCTTTTGTGCAATGACTCTTCCTTCAGTTTTTGGATGTTTTTATTATGCAGCACCTCAGCTATTGCTACAGGGTTAAAGTAAGGTAAGGAGCCCCCAGTTCTTACGTGAAATTCTTGAGTGCCCTTCTTTCACTTGTCATAATGAAGAATCAGAGCTTGGAAAAGTTCCTTTTTTGGATTACAACTCCCTGAGTCCCTCAACTATTATTTCCAAGCACTGTGAAGGATATATCCGTATGCATATCCATATGCCATCCTTCTAATGTCTTCTTTAAAATTCATGCACTGCTTTTCATTGTACAAACACGGGCCTAAAATATTCCGGTTTTGCTGTGGCTGCCTTGTGTTGTTGCTTTCATTTTCTGTATATTAGAGATGAGTCCCAGAACAATATCTTTTGTTTTTGGAAAATTGGGATTCTGGTTTATTTATAGCAGTCTCAGCAAGGCATAAATTAATAGATTAAGCTAATAAGATTGATGAGCATTGCAGTGCAATTACATCTGGAGTACTACAGGTTTCCTACTCTTGATGTACAGATAATTATGTTTTCCATCCTTCGGCAGGAAGCTTGAGACATCTCCCTTGCTAAATATCTTGGTGAAGAAAGCTACTACCAAAGATGGACTGAGCAGCGTTTCTACTCACTGTGTCCTTGTTTCTTGTGTTTAACAGCTACGTAATCCTGGCTTATGTTCTTATACGAAACTGAATAGGTTGCTTTTTTTTTTTTTTTTTTTTGCAGGGCTTGGAGGAACTTGTGTGAATGTAGGCTGCATACCTAAAAAGCTAATGCACCAGACAGCTTTGCTTGGACAAGCCATAAGAGATGCACCCAAGTTTGGTTGGAACTTGAATGAGAAAGGTGAGGATTAGAATGCATTTATTGTATAGTTCCTGTTTGGAGGTCTAAACCAGAGAAAAGGGGGGTTAAAGAGACAAGGAAGGTCAGTGGGACTCAGCACTTTCAAGGCCTGCTTGTAGATATTCCAATGTAAAGTACAAAAAGTGTGTGTATTCAGAAAGAAATTACAGTGGTACCCCGGGATACGAAATCACTGCCTTACGAAATTTCCGGGTTACAAAAAAAAATCCATTAGAAAAAACTGTTTCGGGTTACGTTTTTTTTTTTCGGGTTACGAAAAATTTTTTTGGTGCTTTTCGGTGCTTTTTCACACGGAATCGCGGCTTCCAGCGCTAGCGCCTATGGCAATTTCGGCTTGCGAAAGATTTCGGGTTACGAAGGGCTCCGCGGAACGGATTACTTTCGTAACCCGGGGTACCACTGTATTATTGTTACTTTTAAAATGCCTTGTAATAACCAGAGATAG
This sequence comes from Sceloporus undulatus, assembly GCF_019175285.1. Classification (NCBI taxonomy): domain Eukaryota; kingdom Metazoa; phylum Chordata; class Lepidosauria; order Squamata; family Phrynosomatidae; genus Sceloporus; species Sceloporus undulatus. The sequence goes on from NC_056526.1 coordinate 28,486,593, forward strand.
GAATACTGCCATTACATGATGAAACATACTTGTTTGTAGCAAAGAGATTGACACAAAACTCTAATGGTATCAAAGGCGGGATACAGACCGCCCCGGGCGGCCTGCACCCGCCCCTTTCCCCGACAGATCGGGACCTGAGCTGCCACAGCGGCAGGCCTGGAGGTCCCAATCTGCCTCTTTTCCAGGCCTTGGGGAAGTGGCAAAACGCCGCTTCCCTGCGGTCTGGAAAGGGGTGTTCTTGGGGCTTCAGCGGGAAAAGAGAGAAAGGGGCCGCTTGGCCCCTTTCTCTTCTGTATTGCTGGCGCACCAGCAATACGTGCCATTTTGGAGCTCCTTTCGGCGCTGCTGAAAGGGCACCACAAGCGCCCTGTAACAGCGCCAGCATGTAATGGCTGCGCCACAGCATTTGGACACTACATGGCCGTCATGTCAAAATGGCAGCACCCATGTAGACAGGGCACCGCCATTTTGATGTACGGAGTATGTGCCAGGGTTAGGGAGTATCTGTAAAGGACACTCCCAGGCAACCCTAGCATGTACTCAGTATGTGTTAAAAGGCCCATCTGTACCGGGCCAAAGCTAATATGAACGTGGCATATGCAATATCTTTTTTTTTTTTTAAGGGAAATGTTGGCATGGATATTTCAAAACATGCTGACACAACAGTATTCAAAATACTCTGGACCTTGTTCTTCCACATCATTATCCTTGCACCATGTCAGCAAACTTCCACAAACTCAGAGGAATTTTAATTAATTTTCACAAAGGGGAGGGTCATAGCCATAAGGTGTGTGTGTGTGTTATTAAGCAACTACTAATAGAAACTGAATGCTTTGGGAAACTGAAGACACAGATGAAAGCTAAATTCTCTCTCTCTCTCTCTTTCTCTCTTTTAATGCTCAGCCATAAAGCACAGCTGGGATACCATGACGGAAGCGGTTCAGAATTATATCGGCTCTCTGAATTGGGGATATAGGGTATCTCTCCGGGAGAATAGTGTCACATATGAAAATGCTTACGCAGAGTTTGTGGGGCCGCACAAAATTAAGGTACTGAATCTCTTCTCTTTTGCACTTCCTTTTTCTGGGAGGTTGTAGACCTATCAACTGAAAATTAGAAGATATGGCTTAGATTTATTTATTTCATTTAATTTCATTTCTGTGCCACCTTTCTCTCAGAAAGGGACCCAAGGCAGCTCACAAATAAAATTATTTAAAAATTTTCAAATAAAAATAAACAAAGTCAACTTGCTAAAAACAGTATAAAATTACATAAACATACAAAAATTAAAAACATAATTAAACCACATATATTTATATATAGGTTTGGCAATCAGCCCCCAACAAGTCATTCTAGGTCAGGAATAGGGAACATCTGGCCCTTCAAATGTTTGTGGAGTGCAGTTTCTGTTGTCTCTCACCATCAGAAACAAGTTGAAGGCACACAACAACAACAAAGTGGGTTTGCTCACTGCAAACAGCTGGGAAAGTCCATCTCCCTTTATGTTTTTGGATCCCAGCTAAAGTGTCAGATGAAGTTTTTCCACTTGCTGCTTTGGCTAGGAAACTGGCTTGATTCCACTTACTTCCCCACACACTCTGAGTCAGTGCTTTCAAGAGCCAACCATGTTTCAGCTGGGTCTCAGCCATGCCCTAGAAGGAGAATCTAATGTCCTTTAAAGCCCTAAATGGCTTGGGTCCAAACTATCTTAGAGACCACCTCCTCCCGTACAATCCTCCCCGCGCTCTCCGGTCCTCTGGGAGGAACTTACTGCAGCCTCTAAAATCTAGGCTTGCGGCAACCTCCCAGAGGGCGTTCTCTGCTGTCGCCCCCAAACTCTGGAACGACCTGCCGGATGAGATCCGTCAGATAACATCATTAGACAGCTTTAAAAAAGCGGTCAAGATGGATCTCTTCCGGCAGGCCTTTCCAGACTAATCATCCCAGCCCAGGTTCCCAGGTTCCCTGATTCCCTCATTCCTCCCGTGGCCCCATCTTAGAGATGGTTGAGGATCAACAGAGGGATATCAGGGTTTTTAGTTTTAATTGCTGTTTTTATCCTTGATATTGTATTTTTAATATGTTATACTATTTAATACTGTCTTAAGGGGGGGAGGGATAAAGTGTTTTTAATTGTCATATTTTATATTTTACTGTTGTTAACCGCCCGGATTGGTTTGCCAGAGGGCGGTATACAAATAAATATTATTATTATTATTATTATTATTATTATTATTATTATGTCAGGGATTCCCTTTTTTTTGTTCAGTGATTGGAGTTACTGGACACTTCTCGCCCTGAGTTTCAGGAGAGCACAGAGGGACCTGGATCCTTTCTGAGCCAGATTAGTTTTATTGGTGGTAGGTTCTCCCTCTACTCCCAATATATAAGAAAACAATATTGTTGAAGTATCCATTGGACAGCTGTCATTTCATACCTACAGATAGTTGTTTTCTGCTTACAAGTCATTTTTGAGTTATGGTGACCCTAAGGTGAACCTATCATAGGGTTTTCTTGGCAAATTTTCTCAGAGGAGATTTACCATTGCCATCCTCTGAGGCTGGGAGAGTGTGACTTGCCTAAGGTAATCCAGTGGGTTTTTATGCTCCAGCAGAGAATCAAACCCTGATCTCCAGAGTCATAATCCAACGCTCAAACCATTGCATCCCACTGGCTTTATCCTACAAGTTAGGCTTTAATAATTGAAGCCAGCCTCCTAACACCATATTGGGCCCACAGCAAAAGTGGTGAACATGTGACTTTGTGGGCATTTTGTTAGACAACAAATCCTATCATCCATAGTGGTACGGGATAATTGTATTTGTAATCCAGCAGCATCTGGAGGTGCACAAGATGTTAGCCTATGCCCACCTTTGACAAAAGTTTGCCTAGGAGATTTTCTTCTTCATAAACTTGTTTAGTCTGTGAGGCACTCCACTCAGTGCCACATGCTCCTAGTGTCCACTTGGCAGTCATTAGAAGCAGGGGCTTCAGTACAGTGGTCCCTACTGTGTGGGGCCACTGTATTGTGTGCTCTTCCATCAGAATTTCAGCATGATCCAACTGTGCTCAGTTTTTGACACATTTTAAAAGCTTACTTCTGTTTCTTGTACTTCAGAAAGAATTTGTATTCTGTGTTTTTGTATATGTGTGCGTTTTAAATTTTATTGAAATACAGTTGGCCCTCCGTTCTCGCGGGGGATCAGTTCCAGACTCCCCTGAAAAACCAGGAGCTTGCGTTTATTCAAGCCCCATAGGTTTGAATGGAGTGCGCCCCTGTGTGCGCAGCATGGGAGTGCGCACCAAGCGCATGCACCATTGCAATTGGCAGAGGTCGCCCCTCCATGCATATTCAAGAACGCGGATCTGAGACATTAGGAGGGATGACTGTACTTTGCTTTGAAATTTTTATGATATATAAACAGAATGAGAATTGGGAGTGTTGTAAAGGCTAAGTAGTTCCTGTACTAAAGTTAAAACAGAAGTGTACTTTTCCTTTTTGTTTTATTTTTAGGCAACAAATAATAAAGGAGTAGTGAAATTTTACATAGCAGAAAGGTTTCTGATTGCCACTGGAGAAAGGCCTCGTTACCTGGGCATCCCTGGAGACAAAGAATACTGCATCACCAGGTAAGAGAAAATGCGACAATGGCTCTGAATGCCTGCTATCACTCCTAGCATGTGCCAGAGGTTATTGATTGATTGAAATTTTATTTATATACCGCCGTTCCTATGATCACGGCGGTTTACAAAACAAAATGAAAATACGATACAGTACAGATTACAGATTCTCCCCCTGGAGAAACACCGCTCCGGCGGCAAGGAAGAATCTCTCTGGGCCGCTCCTGCCCAGGTGGAAAGCGGGCGGGCAGGCAGTTAGGGAGGGAGGAGCCTCTTTCTTCAGGCTAGCCCCTGATGGTACTGGGCCAGCCTTCTCTCTCCCTCAGAGGCCGAAAGATGACAGTTAGGGAGGGAGGAGCCTCTTTCTTCAGGCTAGCCCCTGATGGTACTGGGCCAGCCTACTCTCTCCCTCAGAGGCCGAAAGATGACAGTTATGAGTGAAGTAAACAGGGCTGCTTCTAATATTGACTGTTTTGGAGCAGTCTGTTTTGCCTGAGTGTTTCTTGCTGAAAACCATTTCTGTGGTAAAATTGCTCCTCACATAAAATACAGTACTTACCACCTTTTCACATTGGGCACAGAATCCATTTTCAGTTCTCTAAAATTTTGATGGTGGATATAACTTGCCCATGAAAACATGCTGGGAGTTGTAGGAAAGTGAATGGTGTCTGCCAGCTACAGTGAGTTGTGGATGATGCTATCTGGTATCCTCCTTGATAAGTGATTTGTTTTGCTTCTCAGAGTAATGTGTTATACGTTATACGAGTGATTTCATAAATGTACATTTTTCCTTCTCTTGCATTTTTGCCACAGAGTCTCATTTATATATCTTATTTTTCAGTGATGATCTCTTCTCCCTTCCCTACTGCCCAGGGAAGACACTGGTGGTTGGAGCTTCCTATGTGGCTCTTGAGTGTGCAGGATTTCTTGCAGGTCTTGGCTTAGATGTGACAGTCATGGTGCGCTCCATCCTCCTGAGGGGCTTTGATCAGGATATGGCAAACAAAGTAGGGGAGTACATGGAAGAACATGGCATCAAGTTCATTAGAAAATACGTGCCCAGCAAGGTAAGCATCCAATGAACATATAATTTTTAATTGTATCCTTTGCAAAAATATGTTTAAAGGATTGGAGGTTGCCTTGGGGCTTTGAAAAAATGCTTGCTTCTTTCACTGTATCTTTACAAAAAAGCTCCTGGGTTAGGCATATAGAAGGCATAGTTTAGTACTTCTTGACAGTGATGAGAAACTGGCCTTACATCATGTCAGATTATCACTGCATCTAACCATGCAGTGGAAATCATGCAGCCATTCAGACTCCTTATATCCCAGCAGAGTATGCATTCTACTAGTAAACATAAATCACATGCTTTGGACCATGTGAGAATTTATAACCTATGAATCACATGTCTGTTTCATTGCTGCCAAGGGTTGATTTCTCTCCATCATGTTGAAGGAAGGAGTTGCCAGAAAAGGAGGTCTCATAAAATGATTCCAGTTTGATTTTTGGAGCACCTAACAACATTTTAAGAGGAAGCTGGAGAGTTTAGTATAGTGATAAGAGACAGTCATTCTGCTGTTCAGCTTCCCCTTCACCTCTCTTTTTAAACAAGTGTGCAGTTGTGTCATTTTATTCTGCTAGGGGCTAGGGTTGAAACATCAGTTACAGTACAGATGTTTCTGTTACCAAAATAAAAAAATATTTAAAAAAAAATCCAGTGTGACCACCAGCAGAAAAACAATTGAAAAGGTATAGCTGCTTTGGTTAGTCCCCAAAAGTCTTTTGACATTTTTCAGCATTTTCCCTGGAAAAACAGACAAAATGCCCCCTCCTCCTTTCCGCTCTTCATCTTCTAACATGGTGGTGAATTTTGAGTGTCTACAGTATTTGTTTTTTCTCAGTCCTAGAAAATGACACATAATTCCGATTGTCCTGAATTCAAAAGACATAGAACTTCTTTCACTTTCTATCCTGTTTCTGCATTTTACCCATCCAAAGGCAGCTTGCAACATACAGTCGAATTGAAATCACATAAATAATAAAGTAGTTTTTAAAAGAAAAAATGGTGCCACTTTTCTGTATCGCTTGTCACTTACATGGGCCATTGCTAATGGTAGAGAGTTTCCTCCTGAGAGAGGAAGAATGTGTGTGTGTGTGTGTGCGCGCGTGCCATAGGGGGAGGAGAAGCATTTCATGTAATGATTAATACATAATTATTTTCCAGTAAAAGATAATAGTTTTTCAGTTTTGATGAGGCATTAAGCTGGTGCATTATAGATTTTCAGCTATTCACAGAGCGGAACATTAAATAAAGTAGATTACTTCTGTGCTTTTTCTTAGCACATCAAGCAGTGGGGGGGACAGGGCCCCTTCAGCATGTCTAACTATCCATTGCTGAGCCTTCCCTTAATAATTAATTTAAAATTTATCAGAATGGTGCAATATACAAATCACAGAACGTCATGCTTTTTCTTTGCATAAATTATATCCATTGCTAAATTAAAGACAGAGGAAAACATTTCTTTCTTTAATCAAGCTACATTTAAGGAGTGTATAGAGAAGCTTTTTTATTATATTTGTTCCCTGAAGTGCAGTATATTCCTGTAGTGCAGTGGTTTCCAACCTTTTTAATGCCCCATGTCCCCAGAAAATGTTTGATTAATATTTGCACCCCCTGCAAAAGTACTATCACATTTGAAGATGAAGTAGTATTTTCTTATTTTTGAACCATATGCAATACTGCAAGTGAACAAACTGAACTTTAAAAAATAAGCTTTTAACTCAGTACATAAAATGCACATCTAAATTGAGTATATTCCATTGTATTCAGAAAAAATATAAACCATATTTTTATTGCATTCCCAGAAATTCTGTCTTGCAGGCACCACAGATTGAAAACACCTGCTATAGTGCAAAGGATAGAAAACTTCCATGGCTGAGGAGATCTTGGAGGGTTGCATTCTCCAGGGCCCACCCATTTTTTTTCCCTTTTATCGAAATAAATTGGATCCAAAATGTTATTCCACCTCCTTGAGAGGGACAATTTTACTGTGTTTTGGGCCCTCTACTTTGTTTAGGCCCAGAAGTAGGGTTGCCATAACCCGGCTGCAATTGGGATTTTCCCGGTTTTGGCGGCCTCGGGCCCCTCCCGTCCCGGGTGCCACCAAAAACCAGGACAACCCCGGTTGCAGCCGGGTTGCCGCGGCCCGCGGGGCCTTGCTGCCCTCCTCCTCCTCGGGGAGGAAGAGGAGGGCAGCGAGGCCTGGGGCGGAGGAAGTGAAGGTGGAGGCAGCGCCTCCCCACGTGCCTGCGCCACCCTTCCCACGCGGGCGCGCCACCCACCTCCTCCTCCTCCACCCCTTCTGTCCCAGGCCGCGCGACCGCATGGAAAAGGCGAAGGTGGAGGCAGTGCCTCCTGTGTGCGGGTGCATCACCCTCCCCGCGCGACCGCGCCACTTTCCCGCGCCACCCACCTCCTCCTCCGCCCCCTCCGTTCCAGGCCGATTGGCGAATAGAGGAGGAGGAGGAGGAAAAGGTGGAGGAGGAGGAGGAGGAAGGGGGAGGGGGAGGAAAAGGAGGAGGAGAAGGAGGTGGTGAGTAAGTGACCAGAGGCCTCAAGGTGGTTTTTTTTGGGTGCTTTTAATGCTCACAGTCCCCTGTTTTGACAGTGATGTGGTGAATCCATACTTAATAAAAATAAGACATCCCCTGAAAATAAGCCATTTTTTGGGGAAACATATATCCTCTTTACTGGAGGGGGACAAAAAACGTGGGGGAATTTTCCCGGGGGGCATTTTGCACCAAAAACTATTTTTGAAAAAAATATTCAGAAATTTGGGAGGGATGTGCTGCTATCTTCAAAAATACCATGAGAGACTTCACAGTCTGATATAATGGAATGGATTTTCTCTGATGCTGAAGGTGAAGGAAGGAATGAAATAATATAATAACCAATATGCATGACCATTCTCAAAACTTGGCAGAGGTATTTTTGGACTACATTACCCAGACTCCCCAGCATAGCCATTAGTCTCTGGAGGATCCAGAACCTGTAGTCCAAGAATTAACACCTTTGAGTTCTTATTTGGGATAGGATTTGAAACATGCAATATGCTTAGCAAATGTACCAGCATGGTGGAATTCAGTTGTGGAGACCTGAATTTAGACTTTCTTATTTAAGGTTGCCAGATTGACAATGTTTTTATTTTTTATTTTATTTATTTTATTTATTTTTAGAAGAGGGGTATTTCAGCAGGCGTTGCTTGTAACCTGCATAACAAACAGTTGCTGAAATTTCCTCTTCTACATAGCCATGAAAGATATGGGAACCTTCTTCTGTTTTCAGTCTAGCAGTCTTATTCCCATCTGTATCAGTGCTGCATGTTTTTTGGGAAAGTGATGTCTAGAACTGTTCACGTATTCACTGGATCGTGGTTGCAGGTGGCAACCAAGGAGAGGCTACCTTAGAATTCTTCCAAGATGGTTCAGTTGGTGCATAATATTAATGGAAGTACTAGATTAGGGAATGAGAAACACATGGCTCTCTAGATGTTGTTGGACTCCTGCCCCAGTTGCCAGCATGGACAATGGTCAGTCTTTATAGGAATTAGAGCTCAAGAACATATGAAGAACTACAGCCCTCCACCCCCATTCTACTGCTTTCACTGTTATGGACAAACCAAGCCAAGCTTGTTTCATTCTCCTCTGAGCATCAATTGTTAATTATATTTATCCAGTGATGCTGGATTTTGCATTGTTCTACTCCTTTTGGTGTTAATCATTGTAAGATCTCTTTTGTTAATTGTTTTTAATGTCTGTTGTAAGCTGCCTTGAGAATTTTTATTTTAATAGTGGAAAGAGAGGGGAAGGGGGGAAGTTCTTTAATTCCACAGGACACTACAGCAGGAAGGCTGAAAGAGAGTTTCTCTCTCTTGCAGTCCCTGTGGTCCAGAGTAGTTGTTAGCTGAGGTACTAATTAAGCCCATGCCGAGGTCTCTCATAATCAAACCAGCATGTATACAGACTTTGCTGAGTTGGGTATATCTTGATCGTATTGTCATCTTTATCCTGCAAAAAGCTGAACAACTACTTTTCCACAATGCTGCTCCATGTAGTAAAGTCACGTAAAATAGAACTGTTTAAAGTTTATCAGTGGCTTACCATGGGTTTATGGACCAACAGTCAGTGTTGGTTTAAGTAAAGCAATTACTGCCCTGTAAAATGGACTCAGCAGGAGGAACGGCTGGGTGACTTACCAGCCAGGAAGGACGCTTTAACTGAGCTTAATGATAGCAGAAATTATACTTGCCAAAGCTTTTTTTTCCTACAAAGATACAAGCGTTTCTTTAGGCTAAGGCTTGGCATTTTGTGGAATTTGCAGGCCTTTTATTACAGTAGGTACACTAGTGTGTACTCTCAAGGTGGTATTTTCATTTTTAATGTTCTTATTTTTCTGAACACTTGGCTTCTCTTGCTTTCTGTTGGTCTGTGCATTTGAATTTGGATAGCGTAGTATAAATCGATGGAGGAGGTAGCTATCTTACTTTATTATATTCATTTCTTGCACAGTAATGTTCTAGAAGTACTGTCATAAAAATGATTTATTGATTTGTCAACAGCAAGCTTTTCCACCCACTGTATTAAGTTAACATTGAGGAATGTTTAACTGCTCCTGGCTCAGAGAAGAACCTTCTATCTCTCAAGTCACATGTATTCATTATTATTTTTCCTTTGAGATTGTATTGAAGCATGTGGTGTCAATTTAGGGCTTTTTGTTCAAATCTTCTGGGTGCATGGCAGGCTTGTCTTTTCCCTTTATAGTCATTTCACACTGACATCATGGTCAAACTAAGCATGATTGGGGGCATCCATGTTTATTTCATCAAAAGTCTGCTTCACCAATTCACATAGAAAGTGGATGGTGAAGAAACCTTGAAAATTTAGTGGGTATGTTTGTATCTCATTATAGCATCCCTGTTTTTAGAGTGATGTTGCAAACCTTAGGCAGCACATTTAGGGCATTGTAAAAAGGCATCCAATTGATGTTTCTTTATTGTGTTTTTACTACTACAGATTTGGGGATTTTTCTTTAGCAGGTAATAAAAATAATTTGGCCTCACTTGCATGAGAGAGTGGCCCCATTTTCTTCTTTGCTTTCGCCAGTAAAATGTCTTGAGCTGGGCCTATATGCCTGGCTCTGTGGGAAGATAAAGTGGAGAAGAATTCACCTTCTTTAGCCTACCGTGTTCTTTTTTATGTTGATATTATACCGCCTATCTCAAACTCTACTTTGTACACAGCTGGGGAAGGCATATTAACAATGAACATGGTTGCCCCCATCATGTCTTGTGTAGTTCTTAATAGCCATGTGCTGAAAATGGGGACCATATGAGCAATTCCTTAGGTTTCAAGTGGATAATTTGGTAACTTAGTAAACAAGTAAATGGTTATTATGGTACTGGATCAGCATTGATCACCATCAGTATTGATCTCAAACATGAATAACTTGAACACTTGTTTCCTCCATATTTAAACTGTTCTGTTTTCACCCTTTGCTATAATTCCAGGAATAGCAATAGCAAGTACATTTCTATACCGCTCATCAGTGCACTTAAGCACTCCCTAAGCAGTTTACAATATGGAAACTAGTTGCTTTCAACAAGCTGAATACTCATTTTAATGACCTCAGAAGGATGCCAGGCTGAGTCAACCCTGAGCCCCTGGCTGGTATTGAACTCACAACTTTGTGAGTGAGTGACTGCAGTACAGGCATTTAACCACTGCGCCACCAGGGTAGGCTACATCTATACTACAGAAATAATGCAGCTTGACACTACTTTAACTGCCATGGCTCAATGCTGTTAAATCCTGGGATTTATAGTTTGTTGTGGTACCAGAACACTCCTAACAGAGAAGATGACAATCTCACACCTCAGAGTTCTACAGCATTGAGCCATGGCAGTTAAATCTGTGTCAAATGGCAGTATTTCTGCAGTGCAGATGGAGCCTGAGTCTGAACTTCATGCCTTTTGGAGGATTTGAAGGGTTCTGCATCAAGGTGCTTTTATTTTAAGTGACACAAGAGTGAATATACACTTCTGTTTTGATGATGTGAAGAAATGTAGTTGTTTCTCCTACATGAAAGTAATGCTCACATTTTTTTAAAAAAAATTGCAGATTGAACAGATCAAGCAAGGAACTCCTGGATTACTAAGAGTCACAGCTCATTCGACAGAAGACTCTGGGGTATTTAAAGGGGAATATAACACGGTAAATAATTTGTGTTGATCCTTTTTATTTCAGTTAAATTGCATCAATGATTCAGAGGACTTTACATGCTCAGTTTTCCTTTATAGAGACATAAATTGTCATCTTCTCTCTCTCTGCACACACACTTGTGATATGTGGAGAATATGTGGCCACCATGAATTGGGCTGTATCTTTATTCATAGGATTATTGCAAAATAGCCTGCATATTGCCTGTGGAACACACAGTTTCCACCATGGTGTACAGACATGGTTAGTTCTCTAGGTCAAAGCTGTGTGAATCTGCCCCATATACTCTTCACATAGCAATTAGTTCAGTGAATTCTGGATTCTGATGGATTTATTTGAAATTATCTCAATGCAAAGTAATTAACATTTTGACAAAACATCATAAGTAAACAAAAAGCATCCTTATAATTTCCAAGGTGAAAAATGACTAACACAAAATACTGATGTTCCGCAGGTGTTGTTAGCTATAGGAAGGGATGCTTGCACGAGAAAAATTGGCTTGGAGAAAGTTGGAGTGAAGATCAATGAAAAGTAAGGCTAAATCTCTTGACTGTCTAATTACTGCTTCTGTGTGGTTTGTGTTTTTTGCAACATCAATCTCATAGACTTAAAAGATTTAATTTGCCAGGGAGGCATAAATTTTCTTTCAAACACATTTCTGTTATAGTAAGGAGGAATGCCTTAATATATAGCTTCCCATTACTGAACATGGCAAAAGGGCAAACTCTGCCATAATTGAAATGGTAATGATTAACATTCTGGCCCTCAAAGTGTCTGCATTATTTAATTGTGCCTGTTGCATGGGGAAAAAATCTTTAGTTGCTACTGTGAAAAAAAACAACCTTTGAGTTCCATTCTTTTGCCAGTTTTAATGAAGGAAAGGGTCCCTATCTGTTTAGCAATTACATAAAGAGGAGAATTGGAAAGACATGGCTTCTTTTGTCATAGCACTGCAGAGATGAAGCTTTGGAGACTTCTCCCTTCTACCCATCTGTTAAAGGCAAATAAATCCTGCCATACTGAAGCTAATAAGCACTTCCCTTTATATGTACTTTACTTTTGTGGACTAGTGCCCTGACAGACAAAGTTCTGCTTGACTGATTTGCAAATAAATGAATGTGTTTAGAAAACAAAACAAAACAAAAACCTTCCAGTGCTATCAGAAAACATTTAGTGCTGTACAAAAGTAGACTTAATGACAAAATGGCATCTAGAAAGTTTAAAACCCAGAAAGATGAAAAAGCCTGATCAAAGATGCATGTCTTCAAAAAGGATCTAAAACTTTAATATACGCTAAAGGGAAAGGGAAAGGTTTCTGCTGACATGAATGTCTAGTCGCAATCAACTGTAGGGGGTGGTACTCATCTCTGTTACTAAGCCAAAGGTCCAGCATTGTCTGAAGATTGCTCCTGTGGTCATATGGCCATAAAACAATAGGGAGGATATTCTAAAATGTAGTTTCTGTGATAGAAACATGAAACTAATTTTGAGTGACAGTGGGATGATAGTCAATTGATCATACAACCACAAACAAGATTTCCCAAGATCTTAATTCTTGATTCCAAGAGCACTCACACTTTGTATACGTTTTCTTCAGGAGGAAGACAAGTAAAAGTTCCCAAACAGTAGGCCTGGAACTATTCACTTAATGATATCTTGGACTTTCCAGGTTTCATTGTTAATGTATTATTACTCTTCATTGAGTCTACCACTGCATCAAGGTCTTGGTTTTGCTTGTGCACAGCCTTTCTTGACTCACATTTAACAGAGAAAAAATAATGATCAGTATACTGGTGGTACTATGCCTCAGATATCCTAATGACTTTAACCCAGCATCTTTGTATGGATGTTAAATAATGTAAGGGACAAAGTAATGTCGGAAGCATTCTGCAGGAGAATTGCTTAGGTCCCATCACATAGTAATCCAGTTCTCTTCTCTGCAAGTGATGCAAATACGAGTGCAAGAATTGTAAAATGGGATTTTCAACACCCAGCTCATGCAGATGATCCAGGGAGACACTACGGTCAATAGTATCAAAAACCACTAAGAGAGTAAGGGCCCCAACAGACAGGCCAAAATAAAGCTGCTTCGGGTCACTTTGGAGATATCCTGTTTAAATGACACACACATCTTAAACAGTCAGAAGCTGCGCCAAAGCTGCACTCCAGTCCTTAGGACTGGAATGTGGCTTTGGCGTGGCTTCCGACCTCCTAGGACGCATGCATCGTTTAAAAAACATACTTCCAAAGTGACCCGAAGCAGCTTTATTTTGGCCTGTCTGTTTGGGCCCTAAGAGAAACAGGGTGGGACTCTCTTGGTTCCTCTTCTGAATGAAAGCAACCATCAGGGGTTACCAAGGGTGATTTCAAAGCAAACCTGAGCCCGAAATGGGTAAAAATAAGCAGTTTTTTCTTCCACTAAGAGCAGTGATCCTAGCTCAAAACCTGGATTTTGCCTAATTAAAAACTGCTCAAAACTTGAGAACTCAAGGTCATTAGTGACAAAAATATATTCCTAAATCCATAGGCCAAACATAGAAAGTATGCGCAGAAACCAAGCCTTTACTATAAGCTGCGCCCCCCCCCCCGCACATGCCATATGCAGCTCTGACCAGAACATATGTTGAATAACCCACCCAGATAAATATTTAGACCGACTGAAGTATCCAGACTATTTTCAAAAGGAGTAGTAGTAGTAGTAGTAATAATAATAATAATAATAATAATAATAATAATAATAATAATAATTTTATTTCTTGCCTGCATCTCCATGTGGATTGAGGTGGGGACCAACAGCAGATTAATAGACAAGCTTTTAAAATAAAATCTTTAAAGAACTGACTGGAGATTTTGTACTGTTTGAACTGTATTGTTTTTAAGCGCTTTTATGTTTCAACTGCATTTTATTCTTTTAATGAGTAATATATTTTAATACTGTATCAGCTTAATTCTGTTGAAATGTTCACTTTTGTATGTTGTATTTTTTTAATTGCAAGCTGCTTTGAATTCCAACTTTTAAAAAAGTGGGAAATAATAATAATTATTATATACAATATACATCAGTTACAAACACACAACATCTGTTACAACACACATCAAATTAAAATAACAAATAAGATAAATGCATATTTAAACAAGTCATCAATATTTAATTTTTAAATTTAAATTCACAATTAAAAAAAAACATCTGGATTGGCCTGCTGGAAAATACTAGTCTTTAATGTTATTTTTTTAAAAATTCAAACAGTGTGTTCAGCTGTCAAATGTCACCCAGCAAGTCATTGAACAGTCTTGTGGTGGCTGAAGAAAAAGTCCTCTGGGTGACAGTTGCCAGCTGAGTCCTGTTTGATTGGAGTAAATGTCCCCCAGAGGACCTGAGTGTACAGGGTGGAATATATGGGAGGAGGTGAGCCTGTAGGTAATTTGGACCCAGACCATGTGAGGCTTTAAAGGAAATAACCAACACTTTGTACCTTGCCCAGAAGCTGATTGGCAGCCAGCAGAATGATTTTAATGTTGGTGTGATAATGATCACCCCTAGATGTACTAGCAATTAATCTGGCTGTCCTGTTTTGAACTAATTGAAGTTTCTGAACTAGGTGTAGAGGTAGTCCAATGCACAACACATTGCAAAAGTCCAGACTATGTACCTATGATATCACTATAATAATCCAAATGTGAGATCATCAAAGCATGAGTGGAGCTGTAAGACTGTCTTTGTCCAGATAGAGTCATAATTGGTATATCAGTGAAAGACATTCCCAATGCCAGTGCATTTCTCCCTTATTTTTTGATATGACCAAAAAAAAAAAAAAAAAACCAAAACAAAAAAAAAACACACACATAAAAAACAAAAAAACAAAAACCCACCCAAAAACTGAAGTGCAAGAGGAGCAAACAGGAGAAGGTTACAGGAACCTGCAAATAGTTCACTTAGTTTAAATTGCAAAGCCTAGTGTATACAGGAATTACATAGTTTCTTCCCCAGATTTTTAACAACATTTTGATATTTTCAATTCATAACCTATAATTCATATGATATCATCTCTCTTTCTTTCTCTCTCTCTCTCTCTCTCTCTCTCTTCACCTCTGTTATGCAAATTTGTAGAACAGGAAAAATCCCTGTCAATGATGAGGAACAAACTAATGTGCCATATATTTATGCCATTGGCGATGTGTTGGAAGACAAACTAGAGCTCACACCAGTGGCAATTCAAGCGGGTAGGCTGTTAGTACAGAGACTTTATGGGGGAGGAAAGACAAAGGTAAGGAAGCTATAATCATTGGGATTGTTTCTACTGGTTAATGGATGCTAATTGATAAATCATATTTGTACAGCAGTTAAACCAGTGCTTCTGAAGCTAAAAATAATAATGATTAAAAATCATTACCGTAGCTTCTCCAAACTCTGTTTAAAACAGTGTTTGCATTATAACTCGCAAAAAGTAGCTATGTTGTTTCTGGGAGTTGTCATCCAAAAATGGAATATTTCTAAGCTCTGGTTTTAAGTTGAGGCACTTGTGTGTTGCAAATGTTATCTTAGACCTTTCTTCCCCAACCTGGGTCACTTCTGGTGCTTTGATCTGCAACTAGCCATCAGCCCCCGGCAATGTGGTCAGTGGTCAGGGATGACAGGATTTGCCTGAAATATCTGGAAGGATCCAGGTTGGGAAAGCTGGATTTAGCCCAGGGGATGATTAATAATTGTGGGCTAGAGGGCTATATACCATATATACTCAACTATAAGTTGAGGAATTTATGCCCAAAAATTGACCCTAAATCTGGGGTTGACTTATATAGGGTCAATACAGTCGCCATGGGTTGAGCTGGATGGCAGTTAACAACAACAGCAAAACAACAGTGATACTGCTTATAAAAAAAGCAGTCCCCATGTCCCATTCTCCATGCCTCAGCAGTGATTGCTAAAAGAGCTGCAAGGTAGGAGTGTGTGTGTGTGTTTGTGTGTGTGTGTGTGTGGGGGGGGTGATGCTCTTCTCAATCCGAATTTAAAGCCTTTGCTTCTCCTCCTCCCCCTCCTCACATTTCTTATGACCACCAAACGCCCCTTTTCCCCTCTACTTGCAAAGTGATCTTAAAACATTCTGTCTCCTAAATTCTACCCTTGACTTATCCATGAGTCATATCAAAATCCATCATTTTGGCCCTTCAACTTATACATGAGGTTGACTTGTACACGAGTATATGTGGTAGATGCTTTACACCCTTCTACACCCACCTGTGTATAATCCCTTGGAGGTTGGGGGTAGTTGTGTTGAATTTTGAACCCACCTCTGCCTTAGGAGTATATATGGAAAGAGAGTTAGTGCTTGCCTCTATATTGCTTATAGGTATTACAAAATGTACTAAATATATGGTATTTTCCATAAAAATAGTTGCCCTATTAATTGAAAGGAACAGGGTTTTTTTGTCAGTGAAAGTTGCATCTTATCCAGCCATTTTGTTAATTAAATACCAAATAATAGTTATCACCAAATGCTGTCATGGCCCCTAAATTTGAAAGAGCACCTGCTTCTGATACTTGCTGCACTGAAAGGAGTTTCCCTAAGGCAGAGTGAACAGTGGGTGGGAAACTTACAAACTCCCATCCTCTAATCAGTTTTGGTTGGATCTAATGGCAGAACACCAACTATCTCCACCCAGTCAAAATAATGTAAAGTGCTTCCACACTCCAGCCCACACACTCTTGTTTGCACCATGGATACCTGAGACTATGAGAGCTTCTCTTGTATTTTTGTATTCCTGTGTAGAATATGGATTAAACATGTTCAGCTCTGCTGTCATTACTATTACAGTACTATCACTATCACTACTTATTCTTGTCTCAGTGGAACACAAGAGATGGAGGACAGCAGTCTGTAGACAATAACTTTCTCTACTCTTGTTGGATTTCCTTGCTATTTAGAACCTTAGAATCCTGTATATAAGGGATAAAAATTTCTTGTATAGAAGCTTTTGTGAAATGTCAGCTTGATACTATTATTATATATTTTTTTCTTGACAGTGTGATTATGTGAATGTTCCCACCACAGTATTCACACCTATGGAATATGGTGCTTGTGGTTATTCTGAAGAAAAAGCAATAGAGAAATTTGGAGAGAAAAATATTGAGGTACAGTTGGCCCTTCTTATACACGGATTTTTTATACACGGATTTAAGCATACACGGTTTGAAAATGTTCCAAAAAAGTATAAATTTACCTTGATGTTCCATTTTTTATTAGGGACACCATTTTGCTATGTCATTATACTTAATGGGACTTGAGCATACACGGATTTTGTTATACACGGGGGATCTTGGAACCAAACCCCAGCGTATAACAAGGATCCACTGTACTTCGGTGTTTGTTTTTTTAAAAAAGCATTCCTTTCAAAATATGGCTTATGGTACTTTATCAGAGCCTCATATTTTTTATCATAGATTCCAATTCCATGGGGGGGGGGGGGGGAGGAAGGAATGCTACCTAGTCCGCACTAAAGGTTGTTTTGCAGTCACAGGGCACATGATTGTCATATTTCCCAGCAAACATGTCTGCCTGATTTGCAGAGCCACATGGTGGAAAGTCCTAAAAAGAAGGGTGTGTGTGTGTGTGAGAGAGAGAGAGAGAGAGAGAAATTCAAACTTTATGTGTTTGCTGAAGGCATCAGTGTAATTGTGGGTAGGTATAATATACTTGCTAAATACAGTATAATAATAAAGCTCTGTTGAACTAAACTGCTAGCTGTATCTTTGGCCAGTGCTGTAGCACTCAGGAAACAGTGCACCCTGGACCACTATATATGGTTTAGTGATTAAGACTGAACGTTGCTATATAGACTTAGACAGTTGGTAATATTGCTCTAACACATAACAAAATCCAGAGCTTGGAAGTAGCATGTTACAGCTAATGGCATTAACTGTAGCACATTTTGTTGTGTGGTAATGAGGGAATAACAGTTTATTTTGCAAAAATCATAATTATAGGCGGCATGGTGGTCTATTTATTCAGTGGGTTACATTTACCCATTACTTTTACTTACAACATTTCTGTGACCCCCCCCCCCCCCCAAAAATATTTGGGGATATTTTGAGGACATATTTTTTCAACTTTGAAGGCACTTTCTTTCTTTTTATAAAATGTATTATTTTTTATAAGAGTATCAAAAAAGAAATGGATTACAGAAGTAAGTAAAACAAGATTTTATGCCATTAATGGTAATGTGTTGCTTTTCACTAAGGTACATAACAAATAACTGTACTTTCTGAAGAACTTGGAACAATAATTCAGGACTGAGAGAAACATAGATGTATTCTTTATGCATCCCCACCTCTTGGTAACCATCTCATCTCAGTAAGAATAGTGGCCTATTCTGGATGATCTTAAATGTCTTCCCTGAGTGTGGGGATTATGGTATATGATGCAGTAGCCTTGCTGATACTCAAGAGATTTAGGTTTATGGAATACCTGGATGAGAAAATGCTTGGGGATCTGTGTAATGCCCCCTTGAGTTCTTTCATAAAAGAAAACTGGAAGTGAAATGTAATAAAATAGGTAAAAGTGTTCCTATCTTCTGCTGAGAAGTCCTTCTCTGCCGTTGTTCCTAAATTAAAGTTAAAAGTGGTACTTAATTTTAAATCTTGTCCTTTAGTGTTCAGGACTAGTTTGTGCAACTCACGAGTAGTTTTGGCATCTTTCTCTCACTTTATAGTTAGGATTTTACTTTTTACAATATTATTGTATTGCAGTTTGCATTTTTTATTATATTTTTATTCCAAAAATTATAAAATGGATAGACACATAATATACATAGCATACATAACACACTTCTATTGAGGCACAAGAAAACACAAAAAGGACACACACACAACCCCTCATACATATTATGCAACCTCTTTACCAGATTGCACTCTGTTATCAGGCCCACAATGTGCAATCCACACCCTCACAATAAGACATCTCCACATAAGCCCCCCTCACCTCTAGTGACCTCAATTAAACATTAAACCAATAAACCAGTAAGACAAAACAACCATAGAATTATACCATTCATCTAACATTCGTTACTTCCTTGTTTGCATCTTTAGTATTTTCATTTAATTTTCTCTTTTTAATAAAGATTATCTAAAAAACAAACAAACCATCAAACCTAAGGTGTCGTTTGTAATTTTGACAGACTGTACTCCAGCTAGAAAACTCTGGTCGGTGGGTGGTTTTTAAAAAAGTGAAAAAATATATTTCAGGAGCTGAGATATTTCAGGAGCTGAGACACTTCACTTTGTAGTGATACATGTCATTATTGCATTCCTAGGTTTACCACAGTTACTTCTGGCCATTAGAATGGACTGTCCCATCCCGGGACAACAACAAATGCTATGCAAAGATCATCTGCTCTATTCCAGAGAAGGTAATTATGACATGCATCCAGAATTGAATATAGTTTTTCCCAGCATCATCCCCATCTTTGAGAATATTTTTGTTCTTCATTTTGTGTACACCAACTGATTATATATTTTGTGTGTGTGCATATGTACTCACACCCACACATGCACACCGTGTGTGTGTATTGGGTGGTGCATTGCATATATATTCAAATATCTGGGGTGCTGTGTCACCTTCAGATATCTAATTGATAATAACAATGTAAAACTTCACTTTGATTTTAGATAAAGGTTCTTCCTTTAATAGATACAAATGTTACCTTGGAAATATTAGCTAGAAACCACCCACAAACTCAATTCTCAATTACATTGTCTTTGCAACTGTATAATAATACCTTAGCTAGACTTCACAGTCCTTAAGTAGCATTCTCTTTTAACTTCCATGAAGATAATATCTGTTTACTAGGCACTGATGCCATCATTTTCATGTCCTAATAATGCCTGGAATTTATGGGAAAAGACAGACCCATTTCAGACTTGTGCTCATTTCAGACTGTTTTTGAAATCCAGAAGCCTCACAACAGCAGTTTGAAATAGGACACAAGAATCTCACGTTTAAAGAGAAAAAGTAAAGTATCCCTTCTTAATCTCTTTGGATCATGTTTAGGGCTTCCATGTTGCTTATTTTCTTAATTAAAATTTGATTAGCTATTGCCTTCTTTAACCATTTGTCTCAAATCTAGACCCCTGAATTGGGAGTATTGGCTTCTGGGATATGCAACTATGCAAAATCTGAATACCTAAGAAGCATGGGCTGTGGTGAACCATACAAATGGTTTCTTTAGTCTGTGCCCATTGTCCTATGGCTAGGGGCTATTTTCAGACTGTGTTATTAAACACAGAAGGCCAAATGCTTAAGTAGCATTAATGTGCACAGGTCTGTTAAAGTGAACTTGGCATTACAGGTTTTCTCAGGAACCTTTCCTATAGAATTAGACTGTATAAATTGTTAACAATAGGAGTCATGAGCCCATAATAATAAGGTTGTAAACATTTGGAAAGCATTTGAACATGCATTTTAATCTGCATTCCCAACATTGGGGAATTAGTCTGTTGCTTTCTCATTGACATTATGCTAAATACAATGTCCATACACTTGGGACATGGAAGTTTGTGTGGATGTGGTTGGATCCTCCCTGCTATGCAGATGAATTCTAGTAGTCCTTTTGCTTCGAAACAGCTCTGCTGTTCAAAGTCATTCACCCTAAAAAGAGGCAGTTCTAAGGCAGCGAGTTTCTAAACAGCACCATCTGAGATTGGGGGGTCCTGGCCAGAGCTTGGAAAAATTACTGCTTTGGATATTCCCTGAATCCCCAGTCAACATGGTTAGTAACTTTTCCAAATTCTTTACCTGCCATACCCAAAAACAAGGCTAGGCTACATCCTTTCTCTTTAACATTAATTTTCTGTGTGAGGAAAATACTTTATGTAGAAGAGTATTCACCCTTTTATGCCCCTATTAGCAGTCAGAAGTGTATGGGCAAGAAACAGGTCATCACATCAAAGAGGCAGATGGTGAGCATGAGACTTGGATTATATTAGAATGTTTCCTAAATGAGTGACTCTGCTCAGTGATGTAGAGTTTATGCCCATTATTGTTAATAAGGCAAAACAACAGAATGTGTACACAACCCAGCTCATTTCAAGGTGCAGGGCAAGTAGGTCAAATTATTTTGGTACCTTGGACAGACACCTCATTCTGCCTAATAGTGAAGCTGGCCTAGTATCTTGTGTTTTTGTTTTAAGTAAAATGATCTTACAGTGACTAAACAAGAAAGCATGCTATGAGTGTTGCATACAATAACATTCTATATGCTATATGCACACATACAGTGGTACCCCGGGTTACGAATTTAATTCGTTCCGCGGCGCCGTTCGTAACCCGAAAGATTTCGCAACCCGAAAAAGCCATAGCCGCTAGCGCTGGAAAGCCGCGATTTCGTGCGAAAAAGCGCCGAAAAGCACCAAAAATTTTTTCGTAAGCCAAAAAAAAAAGTAACCCGGAACAGTTTTTTCCTATCTAATTTTTTCGTATCCCGGAAATTTCGTAACGCGGTCATTTCGTATCCCGGGGTACCACTGTACTTTTGAAAGTAAGTTCCATTTAACTCTCTGAGGCTTATTTACACAGAAAAGCATAGTTTTGCGCCATAAGCACAAAACAGTATTAAGCATAGCAGTCGCCCCCCCCCCCCCCGCCTTTCTTCATTTGATGGAAGAACTTTTGTCCAAGTTGTGGACAAAATTTGAAGCAAGTTAGGATTTGGTATTATACCTAAAACACCTCAAAGTTAATTTTGGAAACCAGAATTTTTATGTGTGGAATACTGTATGTACTCATCTATAAATCTAAAAATTTATGCCCCAAAATTGACCCCAAAATACCAGGTTGACTTATTTATGTGTCACTATGGAAATGTGATAGCAGCTCTTTCAGATTTCCCCATGTGGTGAGGAGAGGACTTTATTTCTCCCTGGAGCCATGCAGAAAGAGTCCTGGGTAATTGATTGATATTGCTGTTTGTTTAAGAGTCCATCTCCTTCCCACCCATCTGGCAGAAACGAAATCTGAAACGATGAAGCTAAAAGATTCAATGAGAGTCTCTCTTGCCATAAGCACAACATATACACACTGAAGGAGTCTCCAAGTTTTACCCTCAATCTATCCAGGGGTCATGGCAAAATCCATAATTTTGGCCTCAAAAACTGAGGTTAATTTATAGTTATAATAATAATAATAAAATTTTTATTTTTATCCCGCCCTTCCAGGGATCAGGGCGGCTAACAACAAGATTAAATTACATACAGTGCAGGAAAAGTTAAAACCATAAAACACAATAACAAATAAAAATCCCCTATAGCCCAACCTCATGGCCACGGAAGAGGAGGGAGGCCCACAGGATATTTATTCGGGGAATGCCTGCTGGAATAGGAAGGTTTTGAGATCCTTCCTAAATTGGGCCAGGGTGGTAGATGAGCGGAGCTCAGTGGGCAGCTTATTCCAAAGGGCTGGGGCAGCTATGGAAAAAGTCCTCCGCGAGGTGGAGGCTAATCTGGCCCCAGGCACCTTCAGTAGTTGCTGCCCAGACGTTCTGAGGGTGCGAGGCGGAATGTACGGGGAGAGACGGTCCGTTAGGTATCCTGGGCCCAAGCCATTTAGGGCTTTATAGGTAATAACCAACGCCTTATATTGAGCTCGGAAGCGAATGGGCAGCCAATGGAGGTCCCTAAGAACCGGTGTTATATGGCTGGTCCTGGGAGCACCAGTGACCAGCCGGGCCGCCATATTCTGCACCATTTGTAGCTTCCGAGTTTGGTATAAGGGTTGCCCCATGTAGAGTACGTTGCAGAAATCCAATCTCGAGGTTACCAGAGCATGTACAACAGTTTCTAGGTCCCTCTGGGCCAGATATGGGCGCAGCTGGCGGATCAGCCGAAGCTGATAACAGGTGCTCTTGACCGTCGCATTCACCTGAGCAGTCAGGTGAAGCGACGAGTCAAGAAGCACCCCCAGACTGCGCACGGAGTCCTTCACAGGGAGCGTGAGCCCGTTCAGGACAGGTGGAACCACCGCCATTCCTGGACCAGGAGAACCTATCACTAGTACCTCCGTTTTCTCTGGATTCAATTTGAGTCGGTTTTCCCTCATCCAGCCCATTACTGACTCCAGACAGGCCGCGAGAGGAGAGACGCCATCCCCAGTCACTGCATCAGTCGGAGACATAGAGAAAATGATTTGGGTGTCATCAGCGTACTGATAACCCCGCGCCCCATGTCTCCGGATGATTTCTCCCAGCGGTTTCATGTAAATGTTAAATAGCATGGGAGACAGAATGGCCCCTTGAGGGACCCCAGTTTTAAGGGGCCTCTCGTCGGAGCACACGTCTCCCAGCTGCACCATCTGGGACCTCCCGGAGAGGTAGGAACGGAAGTTGAGTATATACAGTACTTCTTACTAACAGAGGGAATGGTTAATTAAATGTGCTAATTTTTAATAAGTTTGTTGTTGTTTTTAATCAGACTTGATTTAATTTCCATTTTATTCTGTTAGGTGTAAAATTAAAACAAGAACAACAGTGTTGCCAACAAGCCTGGAAGATAATTCCCGGAAATGTTTGTCCAAAACCCGCTGAATTCCCCCCAGATCACACGGAATATTCAGTCACAATTCCCAGAAAATTCCCATAATGTTAAAATGGCGGATGTTTTGCAAATAAATGTAAACACAATTGAATAAAAATAATTATAACTTATTTCAACTCTCAAAATCACCATTGAACCAAACAAAGAATCTTTCAGTCCTTTTAAGATATTTATTTTGGCATGAAGGGGGTTCAGGAAGCTTTGTGCCAAATAGAAATGTGTTAGGCTGCAACCGCAATGCAGAAATAAATCCAGTTTGACACCCATTTAATTGCCCTGGCTCAGTACTAGGGAATCCTGGGAATTCTAGTTTTCTGAGACATTTAACCTTCTCTCTCTGCAAACTGGTGTGACAACAAACTACAATTCCCAGGATTTCATAGCACTGGGCCATGGCAGTAAAAACGGTATGAAACTGGATTGTCTCTGGAGTGAAGATGCAGCCTGAGTTAGGTCCAAGACACACTGCAGAAATAGTTCAAGACCACTTTAGGTGCCCTGGCTCAGTGCTATGGAATCTTGGGAATTGTCTCTGGAGTGAAGATGCAGCCTGAGTTGGGTCCAAGACACACTGCAGAAATAATCCAGTTTGAGACTGCTTTAACTGCCCTGGCTCAGTGCTAGGGAACCCTGGGAAGTGTAATTTTGTGAGACATTGAGCCTTCTTTATCAAAAAGAGCTCTGGTGCCACAACAAACTACAATTCCCAGGATTCCCTAGCACTGAGCCAGGAGAGTTAAAGCGGTCACAAACTGGATTATTTCTGCAGTGTTTTGGACCTTCGTTATTAAAAATGCTCAAGGTCTAATCCATACTGCAGAAATAATCCAGTTTGAGACCGCTTTAACTGCCCTGGCTCAGTGCTAGGGAACTCTGGGAATTGTAGTTTCGTGAGAAAGAGCTCTGGTGCCATAATGAACTACAGCTCCCATGCATCTGAGGAAATACGCTTAAGTCTAGGAAAGCTCATGCTACCAACTTTTTTTTCAGTGAGACTCAAAGGTGCTACAAGATCTATCTCTCTATCATCATCACCATTATTATTATTATTATTAAATCCAAATGCAGCTGAAGAACTGGACTTAAACTGGCAACACTGATATCCTGTAGACTCATTCTCTGGGGCTGTGATATGGAAGCGTGGAGGCAATTCCCTTGTCAAACCAGGGAATCCTGGGAATTGTAGTTTCTTGTGACATGTTGAGACACTGCTTTTACCGGCAGCCAGGGCTCCATGCATGAAATCCTGGGCTTGGTGGTTTGTTGTGCCCAGAATCCCATCATCGCAGGGAGCCTTGCAGTTAGAAGCAGTGCCAAACTGGATTATTTCTGCAATATGGATGGCAATGGAAAAGAGAACGAAAAGAGAGCCACAAAACAAAATTCTTGGAAGACAGGGCAGGGATGCCAACTGACCAGGTGCTCTGCCCATGCTCAGAGGCAGATTTAATCACTAACACACACTCAGGGACATCACATTCACATCACACAACCCAAATGGTCCACATCACAGTACAACAACGACCCTGAGAGGTAGGCTTGGGGCACTCTGCCCAAGCTCAGGAATTCAGAAATTCAAATGTCACTCTCAGGCACACACAGAAGTCCACAACATCAAGCCATGATACCATTATCAGGAATTGCCTTTGTGTGCCTGAAAACTTATGTCTTACTTGGAAATCCAAGGCAATTTAGAAGCCAGCCAAGCTCCCTCACTCCCTGCCTCTCTCCAGCACCGCAGCCACTGTGCTTTGCCCCTGGAGCCTGAGAATGCCTGAGGGGGGGGGCAATCACTGTCCTCTCTCTGATTAGCTGAACTATTCCTCCAAACAGTTGGGGTTGGTTGGGCTTGCTCCCTCCTGGCTCTCAGAGGGAGTCATTAGAGAGAGAGAGAGAGAGAGAGAGGTTTTTCTCCAGCCCTCTTGGGGGTTAGAGAAAGGGTTGGTTGCTCTGCTGCCAGCCTCCCTCTCAGGCTGGAGCTGAAATGGGCCAAAGTCGCTGAAAAGGCACTGAAAAAGAGCTAGGCGCGAAAATCACACGAAAAGCTCTGAAAAGTCCCCGTTTTCGTGTGAAAGTCGCGAAATTGGCAACACTGAAGAACAATGTAAATATTAACATATAAATTCTGTATTTAGGGCAAGAAATGCCTATTCTTTTGCAATTCTTTGTTGTACATTCAATCCTTGGAATTTATCCCAATCAAATTAAAACATGTTCCTTGTGCAGATATCCAATTAGAAAAATTGGACTGGAAAGAGATCAGTGACAGTTCTTTTAAGACTAAGTAAATCCTTAGATAATCTGAAGAAAATAATTATTTCAGACTGTCTTAATAGGGCTGTTCTTGTTTGTTGTTCTTCTTTAGGAGCGTGTTATTGGCTTCCACGTGCTTGCTCCAAATGCTGGAGAAATCACTCAAGGTTTTGCAGCAGCCATAAAATGCGGAATGACAAAAAAAGTATTAGACAGTACAATAGGAATCCATCCAGTTTGTGCAGAGGTATGTATGAGACATGAGTTTGCAAAATGTTGTCTAGTTCTTTCTCATCAATTTAATTTCTAGTGTTCTAAAACTGGAGTAGTTGTTTCCAAGGTATCCATACTCTGTGTATTGATTCACATGTTCCAGCCCTGCTGTTTAAAATAGATCTAGTAAGTGGAGGCATATTAAGTACAGTAGGCCCTTGGTATCTGCTGAGAATTTGGTTCCAGAACACTCTACCCCCACTCCCAGAGATGCCAAAATATGTGGATGCTGAAATCGCAATAAATACAGTGGCATAGTAAATTGGTGTCCCATTTATAAAATCAATGGTTTGTTTTTTTGGAATTTATATTTTATTCAGCATATTTTCAAGCCATGGATGATTGCATCCATGGATAAAGAATCCGTAGATATGGAGGGCCTATTGTATTAAGTATATTTCTCCTTTTACTTTTTGTTTGTCTGCAGTCTGAGTCCACAGATGCATAAGCCTGGCTGCTCTTTCTGTACCCCTAAAGCTGGTAGCTCTCCTTTCTCCCAGTGGCAATTCCTATGTCAGTGAGGCACCAAGTTCCCACTCCAGGGTTAAGGGCGCTATCCAAGGTATTGAACCTTGTCACCAACATAGCTTCAGTCTCTTAAATAGATCCTTTAAAGTTCAGCTCCTGGAGCAGCTTCTCCACTGTATTGATGTCAAAGCTGACACTGCCCCCCTTGGCTTTTCTCTGTAGCTGGCTGATCAGCTAGGTTGTGAGGAGGGAGGAACATTGTTCCTCAGGCTTATGCTATTTTCCCAGAAGTACCAGTAGAAGAACTATAATATTAGCATCAATTGTTGCAAGATGGGCAAGGTTTCTATTTCCATCAAAGCACTGCTTTCCCACATGCTTAGCAGGCAATGAGTCCTCTTTGTTAAAAGTAACTTCATTAGTCATTATTTTGTATGTATGAAGAGGCAAAAATGCCAAGTGATATTACTTCTATTTTTTTTAGCATCAACAGTGTCCATATTCCAGTTTTCTTTATAAATTGTACTCATTACTTCAAAACAATACTTTTGGGGAGGGAGTTTTGGCCATTGTTGTATTTTCAGTTGATTTCTTTTTTCAAAAGCAATCTGCCAGCAGTGCATTATATTATTGGTAATGGATGAGACGTTACTTTCCAAATAGCAATAGTAACTCATGGCAGCAAGCACTTTTGTTTCAGAGAAACACTATTGTATTATTTTTAAATGTTAAAATTCAAAATAATATTTTAGGTTCTACATAATGTGTGCTCTAGTGCTGTCATTCAGGAGGTGCAGCAGAGAATACTAAGTATCTCATCAAATTATAAATCCCAAAATTCTATAGCACAGAATCCTGGCAGATTCCATAGTACAGAATTCTAATTTCCTTTGAAGAAGATCAAGCAGGCATTAGGCTCTGACATATTTACATGTATGGTAAATAAAACCATCTATGCTTGTATTACCACAACCTTGGAAGGCAAAGCTTAGTCATGATTTTTGAGAAGTATTTATGTGAGTAACACCCTATATAAATCCAAATCTATGTTTTAAAAGATGTAGGAGGTGAGATTCATTGTCGATATCTTTCCTTGGTTCCATCCTCCTTACTTTAAAGTAAGCCTGCTTCAAACTCTTTTTAGGGTATCCCCGTACAACAAACTGTTCTATAAGAGTCTTTGCATGTTTATCAAATTCCATCAAACCAGAACAATTCCTTCTGAGTCTGAGGAACTGGGAGTAAGGAAGATTTTGCTTCATGTGATGTGGATGAAAGCTATCATATCTCAGGAGGGAATTTGTGTCAGTTTCCTTCCTATACAAATCAGTTTCCAGTAGAACCCCTTTTTTACCACTAGTACATCCAAGAAGTTGATTTTAGCATTATCAAAGTTCAATTCAAATTTAATTGTATTGTGCACACTATTAATGCTTTGTTGAAAATCAAAAAGCTCATTTTCCGATCCATTCCAGATGATAAAGATGTCATCCAAATATCTTTTAAACTCTAGTATGTTAGTTTTAAAGATATTATCATCATTCAATATATGCTGTTGCTCAAAATTATCCATAAAAAGGTTTGCTAACTCTGGAGCAAATTTGCATCCCATTGCTGTACCTGATACCTGCCAGTAATATTTATCCTGGAATGAAAAATAATTTTGTTTGAGGGAAATTTCAGCTAGTGTACACAGAAAGTGGGTAGGGGGATATAGATGGTCTCTTCTCTTATTAAGGGTTGATTCTATAATGTCCATAGCTTCATCATGTATTATGTTAGTATACAGGGATACCACATCCAATGTTACCAGTAAGCAATGTTCATTAGGCAAAACAATCCGTTCCAGGATCTGCAAGAAGTGTCCAGTATCCTTAATGTAGGTTGGAATCTGTGGTACAAAGGGTTTGAGAAAAAAATCTACATATTCTGCAAGGGGTTCCAATATGGATCCACAGCCTGACACAATCGGTCTGCCTGGGACTGGAAATTTTTTCTTGTGTATTTTAGGTAGCAAGTAGAAAAGGGGTGTTCGTTCCTCCGATTCCAACAAAAAATCATGGGTGTTTTTATTAATATAACCATACATGAGGGCCTCATAAACAACATCAGAGATGGATCTTTTAATTTCCTTTGTGGGATTACATCTGCAAGGTGCATAATGTAACGAGTTATTTAACTGTCTCTGTGCCTCAGCTACATATTCTTGCAAACCCCATACTACTATTGCTCCTCCCTTATCTGCAGGCTTGAAGACAACATCCTGGAGTTGGCAAAGTTCTTTAAGTGCTACGTTCTCCAGTTTTGATAAGTTGTGCCAGACTCTAGGTGGTTGATCCTTAATGGATGCTAGTTCCTTAAGGATAATGTCCTCAAAAGCCAAGATGTTATGATTAGTAGTAACTGGATTAAAGGTAGATTTCACTTTGAAGTTATACACCTCACTGCCCTTATCAATCTGCTCCGTACCAAAGAAGTCTGCAATCTTAATTTTTCTGAATAGCCTTTGTGCCTCAATTATAGTCTGAAAATAGTCAATTTTAGGTGTAGGCACAAAGGATAGGCCTTTTTTCAATACCTGAAGTTGGTAGGGAGTAAATTCCCTTGTAGAGAGATTAACTATCTCCTGGTCTTTAATATCTTTTTGCCGGGAAATCTGGCAGGTCTGGTGTCCTGTCTTGTTCTCATATTGTATGTGTTTCTGTTTTGTTTTGCATATAAAAAAGATGATGAGGAGGATGGGGCTGTTGAAGTCATGGAATCATCAGTGCTGGCATTATATGAGGCCTCACTCCTGCTCTCCTCAGGGCTCATGGCATAGTCCGATGACTCCTGAGCAAAGGATACAGTTTTTCTAGACCTATTTGATTTTTTCCAATTATACACTCTATCTTCCTGATAGTCCCTCAGGTCTCTTTGAAACTTTTTTAATTTGGTTTCTCTTAGTTTTACAATCTCTTTATCCAAATCCTTATCCATATTTAAAATTTTCTGTTGGAATGTGGTATTATCCATTGTTTTTTTTAGGTCCTGTTCAATTATGTTAATTTCCATTTTATGTTTTTCAATTTCACTGTTTGAGGTTTCTATCAGCAGGATCATGAGGTCCATAGAGCACTTATTAAGAATAGCAAACCACTTCTTACAAAATGAATCATTCTGGGGGAACATACCCGGTTCTTTCAATATTCTCAAGCCCCTAGGGATTTTGAGATTATCTTTCCTTGACCCTAGCAATTCTTCTTTCCTTAAATACAAAGTTGAATCCATCTAAATTGCTAGGAAGCTTTAAAAAAAATCCAAGATAGTTTTATGTGAATGTAATGTAGTAAACAGGTCAAAACTTAAAAGACAAAAGTTTGCAAAGGATAAACTTTCTATTTTGCAATTTAAAGAAAATAAATAAATAAAAATTGATTGTGACTGGAGTTTTAATATTTAACATGGATATGCAGTCATGGTGCTTTTTGCATATGGAGAAGATGTGCTCTATTAAATGTTCAGATCTTTGCTTTCTGTATGAGCTTCAGGCTTATTTGCATGGCTAACATGTGCAGATGCTCTTTTCTGTTCTCAATTTATTCTCCCTTAGAGATGACTTTGATGCCAGCTAATTACTGTAGCTTTGAACCATTTAGACTGAAGTGGATTTGATTTCCTGTAATCCTCCTACCTATACTCATATGTCTGCAAAACAAATCTAGCAGTTGTCCAATAAACCTTAACTAAAGCAACTTCCCACATTTCCTGTAATTTGCTCTTTCATTTGCTCTCTCAGCTTAGAACTGGAAAGCACCCCAAGGACAAAAGTCTTACACAGCACCCATGAAGGTCATTTCCAGCCAGAAAAGCCATTGTTGCTTAAATTGTGAAGCCGGTCTGACTCAGGAGCAATTATTTATAACAGATATGGACAAAGTGTGGCTCTCCAGATGTTGTTGGACTACAGTTCCCAGCAGTTCCTCATCACAAGCTGTACTGGCTTGGCTACAGCTGGTGGAATTTCAGCCCAATATCTGAATGGTCATGCTTTGCCCACCCTTGTTTTCTAGGAATCAGAGGTTATTGATCCCTGCTCACTTTTTGTATGTTTTCAATTGTATTGTTCTTTTACATTCTGAGTCACTTTGAATCCCAGTTTTTGGTGAAATATGTGATATAAATATAATAATAATAAATTATGATGATGATGATATCATCACTTGACCCAGTCCAACTGACTGGCATGTGGAGACTAGCTGTTTTCTTTGCAGTTCCCTCCTGAGCTCAGACTTGGATGTTGCTGGCATATAAATTAAATCCCACTCTTGAATGACCTGTTCATATCCCTCTATGTTTTTGCTGTAATCATAGTATAATTCTTACAACCTGCATCTTTTCTTTCAAAGTGTATAGCAGAATTGAAGGAGGCAGAGAGCAGTGCAATTAAAATGATATGAGAGACAGGTTTTGTTTTTTATAAATAGTTGGTGGTTTAGGGTTCTTTTTGCTAGGGGAAGACCATGACTGGCCCAAGACATTTTGCTACTTGAGACAAAGGACCGGATGATTTCTCCTCCATCTCATGTTGTGTAAACCTCATGGGTCCCACCTTGTGTGACCCTGTGAAAGCGTACAGACAATCTGCTACCATTCAGTGATTTTAACTCTTTTTTCTAGTAACTCAAGTGGGAAGTTACAGGGGGAAACTACACTTTCTAATTCTGACACTGCAGAAATTTCTCTTGCCCTGCCCCTGTGGGGAAAATGAGATTGAGCCGGTACATGAATAATGTGAAAGATAAAAGTACTGAAATAATAGATAGATGTGGCTGTCATGAGTCTAGTAAAAAGGTAAAACCTGCAAAGATAATTTAAGCCTGCCTGATGCTGCCCTATAGAAAGATTTATTTATATTATTCATTCCTTCAACTTATGGTGCCTTTTTACCACCAAGGTTCCCAAGATCAACAATTGCTGCCTTCCATTTGTGCTGGGTGGGGTATACTTTCAGTTCACTACTTGGAAAATTACCGTCTGAAGACACATCAGCTTTTGCAGATACTGAATGCAGTTGGACCTCCACATTTGTGGCATTGACTTTTCAGGATTTGATTACATAATATGTTCTCTCTAGTGTAACTCTGCCAGACCAAAAATGCCTAGAGAAATGTTTTTTCTAGGAAACTGTAGGTCCTCCAGCATGACTGTATGGTCATCTTCCTGCAGATGTTGACCAGAGTTGCACTGGAAGACCTAGACCTAGAGAATTCTGGAGAGGTGTTCCTATAGGTTACAAAAATATTGATTTTTTTTAAATTTGTGGTTTTTCAACTTTCATGAGTATCCAGCACCCCTAACCCCAGCAATTGTAGAGGGCCCTCAGCCCAAAGGTACAATTGGACCATCAGGGCTTCTAACATTTTTTAAGAGGCATGGAGAGTATGAATGACGAAAATACTGTTCTTACCATGTGCTGAAGTGGCCACCTGTAGCAAGTAATTCTTACAGTAGATCTGCAAATGTGGAGGGCCCACTATAGCCCTTAGCCCAAAAGTACAATGCAGTCATGTGCATATACTGCCATTGAGGACAATGGGACCTGCCGTCTGTGGATGGACAGCCCATGGATGGTGAGTTCCACAATAAAGCCAAACCAAGACATGGCAGTAAGCCTTTCTCTGGAATGCCCTCGCATGTAGGAACTAACAGTCTGCATGTAGCTAGTCATGTATGATCGCTGGACATGTGGTTATTCCATTAGCTGCTAGTGGAAACTTCCCAGCACTGCTCGTATTGATTCCCCACATGTATGCAGTGGCCCCACATGATGGTCTGTGCTCGGGTGGACAAAATGCAGCCTACATGCTGCTCCCAGGGTTTTGTTTTTGTTTTGTTTTTTGGTGCCCAATGTCCCTCCACAGGTTAAAGATCTGTTGGGGCCAAATTCTCTCTAAGTAGCATGGAATCATTTTGCCATATTTTGCCTCCTAGACCATTTTAGGACCAGGAGAACCCTTAATGTAAAAATTTATATTGTAAAAATGGCCATTCCTGGGGGGGGGGGAGGTCTGAAAACTGTCCCCACACCCCCACACCCCATATTTATTTATTTGCAGTGGGGGGAAATCCATCTAGCACCTAACAATTGTTCACTTTGATCTACATACTGGTCATCTTGGCACAGCTCATGTTAATTCCAGTGGAATCTGAGATGGAAAGTCTTCTTTTCTTTTCACATTTGTTTCAGGTAAATCTTCATTTTTCCTTGGAGGAAATAATCCCTGATCCACATACCAATAGCTGCTCATTAATTCTTGCGTGTTATACAGTGAATTTTCAGATCCCCACATACCTGCACACCTACCTTCATGGAATAATCTTTAGTGCTTATAGATAAGAAGCACTTAAATTTGAAAGCAACAATTTTTCCCATATTATTTCCCTTTGTTGGATCAGAAACCCTGAAAAAAAGGGAAGACAGCAGGATTTTCTGCATCTTGAGAGTGTTTAGTATGTGTTTAACAGTACTTTCAGTGATGACAGTGAAGGAATAGCTGGGTGCAGGGGGTCTATCTTTTTTCTCTCTCCACGCCACCCTTGGTCTTCGTAATAAAACCTAGAGGATTATCCTCTTGGAATCACAGGTCTGTCATAGTCATTTGGAAATGGTCTTGAAATAAAATCACAGATGGTTTTGGTTCTGCAGGACCGTAGCAAAATAGAACAGAGGTAGGCAACTTCTGAGGTTTAGGGGGTATGTTGACCTCTCATATGATCTTGAAGGGTCTCCCATCACCCATCCCATTTTTTACCCCTTTTAATAAAATTAGAATCATTGAGTTGGAAAGCACTTCTAGTTCAACCACCTGCCAAGAAGGAACCCACCATCCAGCATCTGTTCAAAAATCTCCAGGTCAGGAAGATCTTGTAGTTCCATAGCTATCCCTAAGATTTCCTTGTATGAGAGTCCTCTTCTTCTAGACCAGTGGTTCTCAACCTTTGGCTCTCCTAATGTTTTGGATTTCAACTCCCAGAAATCCCAGCCAGCTTGGCCAAGTGATCAGAGATTCTGGGAACTGAAGTCTAAAATGCCTGGAGTACCCAAGGCTGAGAACCACTGTTCTAGACTGTCTGCTAATAAGCTTTTGCTCATTATATCCTGGTACTCTTGGATTCCCCCCCCCCCCACTAAAATGACTTCCTGACATCCCTAGCAACTATGGGGGTGTAATTTCACAATTTGTAAAGCCTCCCTTGGCTGTCTTAGGCCCATATAGGCCTTTTTCTCAACTAGTAAACTAAAAGCCAACAGAGCTAGCCTGTACAGCAAAGTGGGGTGGCTGTATAAGTAAATAATCTTGAGGTTTGTCCATTTAAACAAATCCTCCCTGACTTTATCTTAATGTTGTTTTGTTCTCTCTCCTTCTCTTCCCACTTTCCTTTTTTAGATATTCACCACGTTGTCTGTGACAAAGCGGTCAAGGGCAAATATCCTTCAGAGTGGATGCTGAGGTTAAGCCCACCCGCTGTTGTTTGCCTTTTGCCAGAGACTAGCTTTCATCACCACTGCTGGCTGGCTCCCAAAAGTCAGAGGAGAAACAGCTTAGGAAACAAGAAACAGCAATATCATCTGTGGATTTCCATTCTGTTCAATATAAGTCCTCCCCATCAGTAAAGTAAACAGATTGTTGGGAACTGGAAAGCTAACAGGTGACAATGGAATGGCAACTGGCACGACAGTGGGACAAGCCCATATCAAGATGATGCTTGGCAAGGCATTCTTCAAGATGCTTCCATGAAGTCACAGTCTAAAACCAGTACTTTCTGGTAGGCAGTGATGGAAGGATTGCTGGCACAGCTTGAGACTTCACTCTTTCTCCTCTCAGAATGAAGATGTTCTTCACACTTCATTATGTCTTCACTTTTTCAGTTTGTTGTTATGGAACACCGACAAGACATCCTTGATGGGAAAAGCTACATATCATCTTCAACCTTGTACCAAATCAAACAACTAAGCTTGTGAAGGAGTGCTTGTGTTCTTTTAAGATAGTTCTAAGAAACAACACTCTTTCATATAATTTCCTTATTTTACACAGAACAATTTAACAGTGTGGCTTCCCAGACTACACAAAAATCAAAGAACAAATATCCCATGCTCACTTTTAAAACTGTGTCATACAGCTGTGATGTTAACTACATTGAGTCATTCCCCTAGTGAAATGTCTTCCCCACCTTTGATATATGTAACCCTGTGTGAATTATTTATATAACAGATGCTAAAATATATATTGTTACATATATATTTTGAAATATTATATAAACATTTATCTGAATACGGTCCATCTTTGTATATATTGTCTGTTGAATAAAAACAGGTAAAACGTTTCTTCCCTTTATTTCAGTAAAATTTCTTATAATTTATTACACCACATTTCCACCCACATCAGGTTGCCTAAACAGGCAGCCCATACCTTTGGAACAATTTGATTTGATTCTTGGCCTATTTCAAAATCTTGTCATAAGCACTCAGTTTAGATTAATCCTTGGTTAGAAACTTAGGAAACCTAGAAACATAAGAGTAGGAAGAGAAAAAGAAATGGGAAACTTCCCCCACTCCATTCCAACAGCCATTGTTATGGCCCCGAGGTGGAGAAGAGTTACCAAACAGCTCTATCGTGCCTTGGTTGGCACATCACCTGCTGAGAGGTGGTCCTTCCTTGTTCCAACTGTCATTGCTCTAGTCTCAGAGGGTGAAGAGCAGCTAGGCACAGCTCCTTGGTGAGAGGTCCTCCTTGGTGAGAGGTCCTCCTTCCATGTTCCAACTGCCTTTGCCTTGACCTCTAAGGGAGAGAAAGATAGCCTATTACAATTACTCCATGTCTTGGCCCAGCAGCTATTGGGAGGCCCTCCCTTTATACTCCAACTGCCATTGCTTTGGCCTCTGAGGAAGTGAAAGGCAGGCAGGCACAACTCCATCGTGCCTCAACCCCAAAAGCTGGGGAGAGACCATTTCAACTGCCATTATTCTAGCCTCTCAAGGAGAGAAGAACAGCTAGCATATGCTAGACTTAATCCCCTCCCCACTGCCATCCTCTTTTCCTTATGTGTCTTGTCTTAATTAGTGTGTAAGTCTGAGGCCAGGGTACTGTCAAAGTAATGATTCCTAAGTGGATCTGGGAGCCTTTTGAGGTTGGGGTATAAATACTCTAAATAAAAGGCTGGCAAAAAATGAAGGGGTGGCCTTACTTTTGACATTGGTCCTACCAAGTGCCAGTGTTCAGCCCTCATAATAGGCTACCATCTGGGGTTAATAATATTTCACACTCCTGGAAGAGCTTTCTGCTGTTGTTGCTTAGAGGGATTTAGAAATATAATTGGAGAGAAAAGCAGATGCCTACCTACCTCTTAAAAAGAAAAAAAAAAACCTATGTTAAGACAGGAAGAGACTTGTGCACTCACACTATTTGGCTGGAGTGAGTTCAGTTTAAAACTGTGCCAAGATACCTGTGGTTTTCCAAATGTTGAGAGCTCCAGTTCCCATCAGCCCTAGGTACTTCAGCTCATGTGATGGGACGATGGGAGGAGTAGTTCTTCCACTTTTGGAGGACCTGAAGGTTCCCCATCCTGAGCTAATTTAATGGCAGCTCAGTTGATTTACTGTCCCAAATAGCATTCACATTTCCCTTCCAGGTGTTGAGTCTTTCTGTCTACTTTAGAATTCTAAAGGAAGGGGACAGATTCCTGTGCACCAGTAGACAAGGCAATGGCAAACCTCTGAACAGACCTTGCCAAGAAAACCCTAATAGCTTCACCTTAGGGTTGCTGTATGTCAGAAATGAACTGAAGGCATACAACACACACCGTTGTCTTAGCTGAATGAAGACTTGTGAATGCAAAAGGATTCTTGTGTGGCACTAACTCCAGTCCATGGCCCTGCAAAGCCCCAGTTGGAAACTGGGCGATAGTGCTAATCAGCTCATCAGCAAAGGCTGGAAGCTAGATCTAGTTTCTCTTGCTTCCTCCTGTCTGCTTTCAAGAGTGTTGTGATTGATACATGATCAAAGACAAACTCATGAGTAGCTGGACTAGGGTAACAAACTGGGTGTTTTTATAATAGGTATTGCTGTTAAAAACTCCCTGAAGTAAGCTCAGTGTTTCACAGTCCATGAAACTCACAGTATGCCTCTTTCCGTTTTAGGAAGCAAAACCTTAACTTCCTATTTCAAGAGGGTTAGCTTATCAGTTGCTGCCACAAAGCCTAGACATATAAATTACTGATTACATAGAGATCCTAACCAATTTAACAACTGTTGATTGGGGTCAGTTTTATTCTGAGAAACTCCCAACAGTTTTTTTTCTTCTTCCAGTAATAGCATGGTCTGGCTGAGTCACAGGCTTGGCAGGCCTAGTACTAAAAATGGAACATAGGAAGTAGCACTGAGAAAACAATAGAGTAAAAAGGAAAACATGGCTAAGAATACCTGGGCTTGCAGTCTTCAAGC
This sequence comes from Sceloporus undulatus, assembly GCF_019175285.1. Lineage (NCBI taxonomy): Eukaryota > Metazoa > Chordata > Lepidosauria > Squamata > Phrynosomatidae > Sceloporus > Sceloporus undulatus. The sequence goes on from NC_056526.1 coordinate 28,523,547, forward strand.
AAGGATGTTTCTCTTTTCTTTGCTTTAGAGTTCTCTCAAAGGGAATTCTAAGAACCATTCCAAACAACAGATCCCAGGATTCCAAAATGTGGATTCATGACAAGGTGGTGGCAGATTTGTAACTATGCTCTTATTGGCAAATCTACTGGTTGTCTGCAGCTGAAGAAATGGGGCTGTCTGTCCAGAACTGATGTTGCTATGGCCAGGGCTTTGGAGATTTTTCCTCCACAGATTTCTCCCTTACATGACTGCTTTGCCATGTGTTAGTCTAGACAAGAAGAGAGTTTGTCTATAGATGTTTCTTTGGTCCTCTGATATCTCACCCATCAGGTATAGTGTCCATCATCAGTGAAAAGGGGCAGGCAGGGTTATTTTTGTGGATGCATAGAAGGGGGTCTCTTGAACCATCACAATTGAAGGGGCAAAAAAAGTGATAATGGAGGCTAAAAGTAGATAACACCCTGATACAAGAGGAGTGGTGATAACAGGGGGAACTGGTGCTCCATACTGTAGACTTCAATGAAGGTGAGCCCATATGAGATAGGTATGAGTCACATTAACAGTGCCTCAAGGCTACACTCCTCAAAGCTAGTGAGAGGAACTGATCAGGCTGACTTGAAAATTCTGGGAGATGTCATCCCCAAATGTAATTTTTCCAGTTTCTGCTTCAAAATACTTGAAATTAACAATTTGTTGGATGTGTCTGGAGTTGTATGCTTAACAAACAAAACCCATCTTTGGGCACAGTTTTTACACAAGTGCCATGCTATGTGCTGAAAAAGCCTACCTCCATCATTCCAGTACCTTAAATGCACTCTGAAATGATCATATTGGGCAACATTGCAAATTGTTTGGTAAACAGATATGGTATGAAACCATTCCTAGAACGCAAAGTTTGTTTGAATAGAGATAGGTTTTAGCTGGGCCTTCATAAAGTATAATAGGGATGCAATGAAATCTAGTGTTATCAGGTTGAAACTAGTTCTGAAGTGGTCAATGCTGAATTGCAGGAGCTCAATATGCAGGAGCTATTATACTTTATGAAGGCCCAGCTAAAATCTATCTCTATTCAAACAAACTTTGTGTTCTAGGAATGGTTTCACACCATATCTGTTCACCAAACAATTTCCCCTACTACAAGCGTTATAGCAGTGCTTACATACACTTCACAACACATCTGTCCTTCTGAGTTTCCCATAAGGATCCAGTTGACAATGTGGAAAGCAGGAAGGATGCTGGACCAAATAGGTCTTTAGTGTGATCATGGGGGGAACTTGGAAATGTCATCTTCTGGATTACAACCCATAGCATCCCACAGATTTTGGTTTTCAGATTTTAGTTTAACCTAGCAGAACTGTTCTTATATGTACAAAAAGTAATTTCAGGGTGAACTTTTCAGCTACCGCATAAAAGGTACTGTTTAAACTCTCCTCGTCTATTAAATAACCCTAACTCCTGTTCTTCTCTGCCTTACTCACCCTCTGAAAACTACAAGTTCCTGTAGATGGCAATTGTATGAATTGACCTTAGGTCTATTTGTAGTCTATTTGTGGCCTATTACTGCAAGAACAACTTGGGTGGATTTTCAACATTTATTCCTCTAAACTTTAAACCACTACTGATACTTTCAGAACATATTAGTTTGGTGTTAAAAAACAGCAGAAGTGAAATATTTGGAACTTTCAGATGATTATTCCTCAGGGTTTGTTTCAGAACTGCTACACATGCATGTTGTGAGCAAACGCATGCCCTCCATAAACATAGCTTACAATGTTTTATTGCCTGCCAACTGAAAGGCTTGATAGCAAATAAAATGCAATAAATTAAATAGAGCCTGTATTCATCTCATGCTATGCTCTTGGCTTTATTAGATATTAAATGTCTCTTTAAAAAAAGTGTCAATAAGTGCAAGCCAAATTCTTCCAAAGATATTTCATGCCACATTTACAGAGAATCAGCAATTTTAGCAAACTCTCTGTGTTAAATGGGAGCCTTTGTTGGTATCTGCTGAGAGCCACATTTTGAAAGCTTAGTTTTAAGCACATTCATAATGTGCTATTCTAAGGACAACCTCTTAGGATCACTCAGTTCCCTTTATTTAAAATGTGATTTGTTGCTCCTAATACATACTTCCCTCCTCTTTTTTTAATCAAAATACTCTGTGACTTTCCATTTTGCAATCTGAAACTTGCAATGGTAACTAGGTAAGACTGTCATCTCTAATATGTCAGCATTCACATAGCCTCGTACGAATAGATACATTATTCAGTGTACTTACTGCTTTTTGTGCAGTGTGTGCCTTCGCTAATGCTTGAAGTTGGGACTATTTGTTCTCCACTTTTACATGATCCACCCATTCACAGACTGCCAGTGGTGTCATTAGGGTTGGCATCATTGTGTGCAGTAACACATGCTGTCATACCCCCTTACCGCTTCTCATATCACACTATACAGAATCCTCAGTAATGGGGTTTTTGTACAAATGTACCCACAGATTGTAACTAAATGTAATGGCGACAGTTGTGACATAACTAGAAAATTAAAACTATACCTTTAAATTACAATATCATAAGTACAGCCTAAATATATTTACATTTGCATAGTTTCATGTCATTAAAGTGAAACTTTATGAAAAAAGTAAAAATTTGATAAGCTGTGATGTTCTTAAAAAGAAATTTTTAAAATTGTAGTTTAAAAAAACACTGAGGCCTCTTCTTTCTCTGACCACTGAGCCTTGCCCTACTCATGCCTTCTCTTCTTGTGAGCTCCAGAGTTTTAAAGGGACATGGGTGAATGTCACAGCCAATTTCTGCCAAAAGGCAAACATTGGGGAACCAGTAGCACCCTCCCCCCCAAGGTATCACTCAGTGCAGGCAGTCCTTACTGCACACCCCTAATGATGTCCTTGCATTTTGCCATTTATTGCATGCATCCTAGATCTTGTAGTTTCCCATTCAGAATTTATTAAGCTATTTAGAGACTACCTAAAAAGGGGGAGGGATCTGTGAAGGCCAAAACTGGTCATGTACTGGAAGCAAGACCTGCAATGTTGAGGTGCTGGGATTTATTTTATTAGCAGGAAGGTTGTCACCATCTTCCACTCTCCTCAGCTCCACAGCTCCCACTGAGGTTAACTATGATGCTCACAGTAGCTGAGGGTAAAGAATTAATTATCCCAGCAGCAAACTAGTGTTTGGAGCTATCCCTTTCGGATTGTTCAAATAAACAATTAAGACCTATTGACTTTACAAAAACCCTGCTCCTGGGTGGAAATCAAAACTGCTAGAAGTGGTTTATTGATGGAGATAACACAACCTCCTGCATTCTTGGAGGGCATGGCTGCGAGAACCATCCTCACGAGTGACTGCATGTCCAAATTTGCCATTATAGTCAAAGGTCTTTGTGTTCAGCCATAAATGGCCTTCAAGCAAATGTCATAGCCATAGATGTTGCTTACCCACACTTCTGTTTTGACAGATAGGGACCTGTGTCCTCAAAATGATGCTTCCATTTAGAGCAAGTCATGCAGGGCTGTAGATACTGGTTTGACCCAATATAAGGAAACTTCACATTCTAGGGATGACTGAGAGGCTGTGCAGACCACTTCTAAGGGGCAGCCTGCAACGCCTCCAGCTGCACCAGAGCCGCGACCTTGATCTTGCCTTTCCAGGGCACAAAAAGGAGCAGCAAAAAGTGGCTCCTTTTCACACCCTGCAAAGGGTGTGATAGCTGTGGCTTTAATGCACTCTTTTGGTACTGTCTGTGTCATATTCAAATAGAGGCATTTAGTTAGCTCAAATGAAGGATGCAAGAGGGCTTTGGGTAACTAAAAAGCCAGGGTCAGTCAATAAAGGCTCTAAAAAGCAATTTCCAGAATGCAAGTTCCAAATGTAGTTTTATTGATAACAACAAAAGGAGAAATCAACTTTCACACAAAAACAAATACGCACATATACACAAGAACTAGCAATTTAAAAGGTGTTAGCAGATAATGATTTTTTTAGGGTTGTAAAAGGGAACACTGTACCAGTTCTAGAAGCAGAGGTTTCAGCCAATGGGTTCTGTGAAGTGAAATGGCTCAGCAGCTGCCTGTGGATCCAGCAATGCTGAGGTGTCAAGGAAGATATTATGTAAGCCCAAGGTTTATCACTCACCATCATAGCTATCAATGAAGGGATTATGCAAATTCCAATCTTAATTGATTTATCCTGGCAACAGATCTCAGAATTCCATAGCACTGAGCCATGGCAGTTAAAGCAGTGTCAAACTGAATTAATTCTGTTGTGCAGATGCAGCCAGTATCGCACATCTTCTTATGTCTTTTTATCATATCACTCTGTTTTGTGTTTCCCCTATTCTGCCCACCCTCTCCACCTAACTGTGTGCCTCTAGTCTTATGTCTCCTTGAGTCCCTGTTCTGGAAGGAAGGTGGGATGATGATGATGATGATGATGATGATGATGATGATGATGATGATGATGATAATGTGATTCTCTCTAGTCTTTCTTTACATGCTTTCCCTCCTCTCTTCCCCCTTCTCTTATCATGTGTCCCCTATACCCTTCCTCTCTCTTTTTCAGTTTCTTACACAGTCTCTGCACCACAAGACAAGCACACCCCAGCTTCTATCCT
>NC_056526.1:28528188-28540069 GCF_019175285.1 Sceloporus undulatus
TCTGGCAAGGAGAGGGCACTGGAACAAATGAAAATGCTACTTCTCATCTGGTTTACATTTCCAAGGTGCTTTAAATTTTGAAGGGGGAGAGGCAGGATGTAAGGCAAAGCTATCATGGGGTTTTCTTTGTTTCCTTTGCATTCTTCTAAGGCTGAGAGAGTGTGATTTATTTATTGCCAACCAGTATGTTTACATGGCCAAGCAGGGACATGAACCCTGGTCTCCAGGAGTCCTAGTCCAACACTCAAATCAGCTCAGAAATTAGTACATCAAGTAAAGAAATGAAACTAATGAGTTAATATAAACCTCAATGGAGGTCAATGCAGTTATAGGTAGACATATATTTAAAGGAGCCTTTCCTAATCTGGGTTCATCCAGATGTGCTGGACTAAAAAGTCCACCAACCCTGACCATTGGCCATATTGGTTGGGATTGATGGGTACTGCAGTCCAAAATATTAGATTGTGGGAAGCTGATTTTAAGTAACAAGGTGAAATAACCTTAAAAGGCATCAGATCCCCTCTGATCGTAGATGCTAAGAAGGGTTAGCTCTGGTTAGTACTTGGGTAGGAGACTGCCAATGAATACCAGGTCCTGTTGGCTCTGTTTGAGAGGGAGCAATTGGCAAAACTATCTATGAGGATTCCTTATCTACAAAAATCCTATAAAATCCATGGGGTCACCATAAGTTGACAGGCAACCTTGAAGGCACACATAGACTTACAAAATGTCAGTAAGGGGAAAAAATCTTATTAGTATTCAAAATCTTTTTTTAAAAGTGATACTGTGTTGTTATTCATAGAGAAAAATTCTGTTCCTAGTCAGATAGCTGCTGACAGCTACATATAAAGAATGGGTGTTCTGATATGCTAATTAGGAATCCAAAGTTGAAACCAGGCTGCCCCTTGTGTTTTAATTTTGACTATAAGAATCCAGGGTGTGTGACACATTGTCAGTCTGTAGTTAATTGCTCAGCGGTTTTGTTCTGGGATTGTATATTTTCCAGTCAAGCAAAAAAATGTGTTTTGCAAATGAGGGCAATAAGTGATGTTCTGTGTTCTGGTATTTATTTATTTTTAAGGCATACACGTTCATACATATCCCTAGATATAGATGCAAGTGACTAGAAATTAATTTTTGTTTCTAAAGAAGGTAATTTGTTTCATCATGTTGAATACTTGCCCTATACATAGGGAAGGACTGGTTGTAAGCCAAGGACATCAACCCAAGTACGCCACGAACCAAACTGCTTTCCATAAATTCTTTCACTCTTGGGTTTAAAAAGAAAAGGATTTAAATCAGCCATTTGAAAGAGCACATGGGGCATACCTGGAGGCAGACCCTGTTCTTGGCATTTTGCTGATGCACATATAATATTTGCCACATTTCTCTCCCTGCTCCCCTTCCCAGTGGTGGTATTTGTTCATTCTGGGAAAATCAGAGTCAGGAAGCATGAATGGTTCTCAATGGGAGGACATATGAGAAGCTATGCTGAATCAGACTATATGTTCATATAAACTACCAGTTGCACTTCATGCAGAGTCCATCATAGATGCTTCTGGAAAGTCAGCAAGCTAGGTGTGAAGGCAAAAGTCCTCTCCTGTTATTCCTCAACAATTGGTCTTCAAAGGCATACTGCCATAGAGCAGCTATGGCTAGTAGCTCCTAAGTATATTGTTGTTGAATGCCTCCAAGTAATTTTTAACTTGTGGTGACCCTAAGGCTTTCTTGGCAGGATTCTTCAGATTGCGTTTGCCATTGCCATCCTCTGAGGCTGAGAGAGTGCGACTTGCCAAAGGTCACCCAGTGTTTGTTTGGGGTTTTTTATGCTCAAGTAGGGAATCAAAACTTGATCTCCACAGTTGTAGTCCAACACTCAAACGACTACACCATGCTGGCTCTCACATGAGTATATACAAAAAGATCTTGTGACACCTTTGAGACTAACTGAAAGAGAGAAGTTGGTAGCATGACCTTTCATAGATGTGAGCCTACCTCCTCAGATAGCATGCATCTGAGGAAGTAGGTTCAAGTCTACAGTCCAAAATACACTACAGAAATGATCCAGTTTGTGACTGCTTTAACTGCCTTGGCTCAATGCTGGGGAATTGTGGGAACTGTAATTTTGTGAGACATTTAGCCTTCTCTGTCAGAGAGCTCTGCTGCCACAAATAAACTACAATCCCCAGGATTCCCTAGCATTGAGCCAGGGCATTTAAAACGGTCTCAAACTGGATTATTTTTGCAGTGTGTTTTGGATCTCTGGCTGCATCTACACTGCAGAAATAACCCAGTTTGACACCACATTAACTGTCATGGTTTAATGCTATGGAATTCAGGGAAATGTAGTTTGTTGTGGCACCAGAGCTCTCTGACAGGGAAGTCTAAACCAGGGGTAGGCAACCTTTTTGAGCTGGGGGCTGGGTTGCTGTCCCTCAGACAACTGGGGGGCCGAAGCCAAAAAATAAATAATTAAATAATTTTTTTAAAAAAAATTATATAAATAAACACAATTCAGTATGGGACAAATGTGGGACAAAATTTTCAAATGGAGGACACTTTTTTACAAAAAATGGAAGACACGCGAAAAAATTTGCTAATTTTTAAAAAAATGTTAATATAAATGTATGTTTCTGAGGCTTCTATAGACAATTGCCCCCCGCTTGCTCCCCCTTGCCTGCCTCTTGCCCCCCCCCTTGCCCACCACTTGCCTGCCTCCTCCTGATAGGCCAAAGGCCCCTTGCCCTTGTGCGAGAGGCCAAAGGCCCCGGCGGCAGGACTGGGCTGGGGCCGGTCCCAAGGCCTCGCCGGGCCGCATCCGGCCCACGGGCCGTAGGTTGCCTACCCCTGGTCTAAACGTTTCACAAAACTACAATTCCCAGAATTCCACTGCATTGAACCATGCATGTTTTGGACCTTCAAAAGCTTATGCTACAAACTTCTTTCTTTCATTTAGTCTCAAAGGTGCTACAAGATCCCTTTGCATACTGATTTTCTAGACTAACATGGCTATGTCTTTGAATTCTATCACCATGAGTACAGAAAGTATGCAAACATTTCAGTAAAAGTAAAACTATGAGTAAAAGCTTTTTAAAAAGGCAGTTAAACAATTTCTGAAGTTAAAAACATTTTAAAAATAATAAAAGACTACACACACCATAAAATAGAACAGCACACCATTAAAAGCACACCCCAGTTGATTTCTGAAAGCCTAGTGGCATAAGAGTATTTAAATCTGTTGGCAAAAGAGCCTGGGAAGGTAGTGGGACAGGGAGAAGGGCCTCTCCAGAAGATCTTAGAGCTCTAATGGGGTCAGAAATGGAAGCAGCATCCTTTAAATAGCCTAGACCCATGCCATATAGTACTTTATAGGCCATCACTAGCACTGAATTGTGCCCAGCAGCCAGTGGAGCTATTGCAACAAGAGAGCTATCTGCTTCCTACAGCCACTCCAGTTATCAACCTGACTGCAGCACTCTGAACCAGTTGAAATTTCTAAGTACTGTACTTTCAGTTATTTGTTTTTTCTTTTTCAAAATGGTGCACATTTTCTGATTAAACATATCTGGATTTAAAAAACAAACAGCACAGTTGGTTGGGAAGAAAGTGAATAAAGCAATTCCCAGACAAGCCAAATTTGGGTCCTTTGTGTTTTGTCCTAAGAGCCACAAGACAAATCTGTTACCTTATTACATTATTACCTCCCCAAGCTACTTCATAACGGAAGCCAGAGAGATTTATTAATTTTATGCATGAATTTATTGACAGCGCATTATGCAATTACAGCACTCTATTCCCTACTTCCCTGTGCAATGTAATCACTTACATGGTATTTATTGAGAAGACTCTCTAGTGGAGGAATTAACAGATAGGGGGAAAATACGTATTTATGCAACTGCTTTGTCTCTCACGAGGCATCTAACACCCATGACTTCTTTCTAATTGGTTTATAATGCCTTTTCACTGTTCCACAAATATTAAGGCATATGAGAAAGACAAAACAAACATCAGAATGGAGTCTGTGCAGCATTCCATGTTGAAAGGCTTTATCGGTAATGCAATCAGGGCCAGCCCTTTCCCCCTGATTCCATTCCACACAAAAGCTTTCAAAGGGATTTTTGTCTCCAGCACCATTTTTCCAAGCCCCAAGCAACACATGTGCCATAGTGCTGACTCTGATGGCTGTAGTGGTCATCTCTGTGTCTCCAGAAAGGGGAAGAATGTAATTCAGAAAAGAAACAGAGTAACACAGAAATAATAAGCCAGTCATGGCAATCTAGAAAATGTTGGAATTCATTATGGGATTTATGTCTTTGTAAGTGGACTTGTGTGTGCAGGAAATAGAAATGAATAGTTTTGTAATGTCTGTATTCACCCGGGGTGGCTGTGATGTTACTACATACAGAGGTCCATTACACAATGGCAGCCAATGGAGGGACTTATGTGCAACTGACACTGATGTGTAACAGGCACCAATGTGCATTGGGGATGCTCCTTGATGCATATCAGACCACTGGCTAGAAGTGCTGGAGCATAATAGAAGCTCCTCATGCACATCAAACTCTTGCCTGGATATGCATCTTTGCAATTCACTAACAGGGTTTTAATTGTGTTTCTGCAATGTAGCTATGGATTCATAAAGCTACAACATACACACTGTGCCTTGGTGTCAGTATGCATCTCAGCACCAGCTGCTGGGGATCAAAAGTGAGAAGGTGCAGTTTCATACATGTTGAGCTTGTGGGCTTCTCTTAAGAATCTGGTAGGCTACTGGAGAGGCAGACCCCTGGACCAGATGGGCCTTTGGTTTAGTCCAGAAGAGGCTATTCTAATGATATTATGTCTTTATGATAAAAGAAACCTGTCCAAATGCTCAGTAGTGGGAACAACAGACCAATGATGCAACTCAGTTCAGGTCATTGTCTTGATTTTTCTACTGTTACAAATTTGTGGAATGAGGAAGAAAGGTAAGATCACCTATGTTAGATATAAGAGAAACAAAAGTTGAGAGTCATTGAGTAAAAGACTTAAAACTAATGTGGAAGAGACACAGTGCTAAGGACAAACTAAAGCCTAATAGTTTGAATAATGCATAATCAATAATGTCATTAGGGCACCCCACTAGAAATATTGTTAATCTATTTTATCAGAGTTAAACATGGGCAACCTGCCCCATACATTTAACAGAAATAGCTGTTCCTTTAGCTGTTTTCAGCAGTCTAGATCACTTGTACATGTTACTTCATTTTCTTCCCCTTTTGAAGCCCCCCTCATCACCTAGCAGATTGTTTCCAATGCTGGGGTTTAATCTGAGTAAAGTCAGCATTGATTTTGCTTCTCTGTGTGACATGACTACATATGTAGTGTTGTCTTTCAACATTATCTTCAGCAGGAAATCCCAGTGGTAGACTACACTTTCTGTTCTTAATCATCCAGTGATGGTATCTCTGCAGGATTTACACTTTTGCAAGGCTTCTGGAAAAAGGACTTGTAAAAAACCCAGCAAATTGTATTGTTTGTGTTCTGTATTTTTCAGCAGTATTAACTTCTTTTGTTGTGCCATTGACAGATATGGGAGATTTCTTTCTGGCACCTCTCGTCTTGCGGTTCTGGCTCAAATGTCCTGAGAACCCATTCAATATCTGTTACCCTGATCATTATCTTAGGAAAAGTTAATATTCCAGTCAGTCCTGTACTTAGGTCAGTTTCCCCTGAGGATTCTCTCTAGTCATAGATATACTGATTCTGGCACCTACTGTGATTTCCCAAGTCCTCAGTTAGTATTGCAATTGACAGGGGATTTTTAATATTTTTTTTTTTTTTGCAGGGATGCTGTACAAGCTTGGATTTTAATTCAAATGCCAAAGGCCTCACTAGATACCTTCAATATATAATTTACCCTTTCTGGGACTCCAAAGGACTCCATTCTGGCCTGAGTTTTTATTTTAGCTCCAGAAGTTCATGCAACATCTCTTTTAACTGCTCTGAATTCCTCTTTCTCATTTCTGGTCAACAAGGAACCATATCAGAAGTTCTGTGATAATGAAGACAGAGCTTGAAAAAGTTGCTTTGCTTTGCTCATAGAATTCCCTGGTCAGCATATCTATAAGCCAATGATTCTGGGAGCTATAGTCTAAAACAGTAACATTTCTGCTGTTTAGATGAGGAATAATTGGAGTGGTTGTAAAGTATTATACCCAGCATGGCTACACAGATGCTGGTGAAATGTCAGGAAGAAACTCTACTAGAACATGGCCACATAGCCCGAAAACCCCACAAAAAACTATGAATGCCAGCCATGAAAGCCTTCGACTCCAGCATGGTATCTTTGGCTGCATCTACATTGCAGAATTAATATAATTTGACAACACTATGGAATTTTGGGGTCTGTAGTTTTGTGAGGCATTTAGCCATTCTGTCAGAGAGCTCTGGTGCCACAACAAACTAGTATGGAGCCATGGCAGTTACAATTATCATAGTATGGAGCCATGGCAGTTAAAATGGTGTCAAACTGTGTTCATTCTGCAGTGTGGCAACAGCCTTTACTGTATCTGACATATCTGGGGCTCTGGAGTATGATTTGCTAATGCCCTGAACTTCATAAATTTTGTTGATTTCAATTTTCTTTTGATCCTGAGTAGAATAAAATTCTGGGGAGAGCAAAATGTAAATTTCTCAATGGTGAAGATCTTAATTTATGACCTTTTTTCCCCTCAAGATGCCACCTGAGCATCTTGAAAACAGTAGCTGCTTTCCCCATTTCACTCAAAGCTTTACCTTAGCTGAGTGTATAATGCATGAGAGCTAGCACATGACAGTGTTTTGAGTATTGGATTACAACTCTGAAGACCAGGGTTTGATTCCCAGCTTGGCCATGAAACTCACTGGGTAATTTGGGGCAAGTCACACTCTCTCAGCCTCAGAGGAAGGCAAGGGAATACTGAAAAAAATCTTGCTAAGAAAACCACTGTAAGTAAAACAATGACTTGAAGGCACACGACAACATTAATAATGCATGCTTTAATAATGTTTTTTAAGGGTCTCTTCTATTGTGCAGAAGAACGTGGGACAGACAAACAACATCAGTACTTTGTGCATATGAACCCTGAGGACTGTTTGGTGCTGATTACATGTGTAGATATACTATGGGTTATCCTTCCAAATCTTTTCTCCCAGAAACTAACCATAAAGCTAAGTGATATAACTGTTGTATCTGGATTTGAAATCTTCTGGCTACGTTGTTTCCTGATTCTGCGAAACAGACACTTTCATGTTGGCCACACAGTATAATATAGAGAAGTTTTCCAAAAGCCTATCTTTCTGCCTGGATTTCAGATGCTGCTTGACAATTAGATGTAAACCTCCCCACTACATCTGAGTGGGAGGCAGTTTATATCTCTTTGTCACACAATGCAATGATCTTCTAGTTCCTTTAGAAAAAGTTCAAATATTCTCCAACTGGCTCAGTTTATTAAAGTCATTGGCTGAGATCCTACATCACTTACTTAATTACAAATGCATAACTACTGTAAGTAATGTCTCCTGGCCTAACCTCCAAAACCTGCTTTAACAGCTACACCAAATGATGAAGGTCTAATTCTGCAGGTGACTAAAGTGCAACAGGATGATGTTTCCAACCTCCTCCCAGCAGCAAATGGGGTTGTGGAGCAAAGCAGGGCCCCATTGCAATTCCTCCTCACAGCTTACCTTGTTGATGAAAGAGGGCTGGAAATGTCATCTTGCTGCATCCTGATCACCAGTAGAACAGATGTTGATTGCTTGGTGTGGCTGTTAGGGTAGGTTTTGGGGCCATTTACAATTGTGAGACTATTGTGAATGCGTAGTATTAGTGACTATGGAGTGGTGATGGATCCATAATTCTAGCTAACAAATCTGTAATTGCAATACAGGATGCCAGCTTTGTCTCTTATTTTTTTTAGTACTTGTCCTTTGGTTTTTGGGAGTGATTTGGGATGTGCATTTTGCTTGTATCCTGGGAGTTATTCAGATGGTGAAAATAATCCAGGTTGAATCTGCATTGATCACATACACCTCAAATGCAGCTGATTAAGTTTTTTGGGGGACAGGTGCTGTCAGAACCCCCACGTAACCTGGGATAATCAATACCATTTTTTTCCTGAGTTTTTAAAAAATATTTTCATCTTTGGTAGTGTGGATAACTGATGTGAATAGACCTGGGATTAAATTCTGCGTGCCTTGAATATGTTTTGAATACATTCACATTGTCGACTGCATGTTTATTTGAGTGCTGGCATGTGTGAGCAACCAGACTCACAGAGATGCACTTCCACAGTGTGAATAACAAACCCAGAATGTGTGAATTAGATTATTTGCATCGTTCCACTAAATAACAACATCCGAATGATCCCCTGGTGTTCTTTTTCTCCTAGTCCCTTATACTCATCTATACAAGACAGCCTGACCATTAAACAGAGTGTGAAGAGCACACTGCCTCAGGCAGTGGATACTGGGTGGCTGCAGCTCTCCAGCTGTTCTTCTTCATGTGCTATGTGACCTTTAATACTCTTTGAAAGTTAGCCTGCTGCCTTCAAGTGTGGTGGAAGATGCTGTTCTGTAAACAGTATTGAAGATAATTAAACTAGATCACCCACTGTGTTTTGTGGCCAAGCTAGGAATCGAACCTTGGTCTCCAGAGTTGTAGTCCATTACTCAAAAGACTATGTCACACTGATGTAAACAGAATATAACTTGTGAAGTCAAAGGTTTTCACAGCCATCATCCATAGTTTTTTGTTAGTTTTTGGGGCTATGTGATCATATCCTGGAATAATTTATTCCTGATGTTTCACCTGCATCTGCAGCTGGTATCTTCCTATTGCATGTACATTGCATATGTCGCCATTAGGTGGCACTCTAAATGTATGCTAGTTGCAGTTCATCATCATACACAGAGGCAACACAAAAGCAGACAAGTGAATCTCTATTGGCTGTGCGTTAGTAGGTAATGCAAGGAATATAATCAATACATTGTGTCTTGCAAGGCCAGACACAACTAATCTTTATGACACACTACCATCCCCATTAATTAGGAAAATGAGAGGTAGTATCCACCCTAATTCAGTATGGACCACAAACACAATCCAGATAAATCTAGTTATGACCAAATCCCACTACATTATATTTCATTAACTTCCAGGGAAATCCTGCACTCAGAAGTAAATCCCATTTAGTGATGCTTATATGGTGCTCAGTCATGTTTTCAATGGGATTTAAATGTTATAACCAGTGCATGAGTAAGTGCAACCTTTGCACAATGAGTATATAGTATGAAGTTAGCCAGTGTGGTGTACTGGTTTGAGGGTTGGACTACAACTCTGGAGACCAGGGTTCAAAATCCCGCTCAGTCATGGAACTCACTAGGTGCCCTTGGGCAAGTCACATTTTCTCACCTCAGAGGATGGCAATGGCAAACCCCTTCTGAAGAAACTTGCCAAGAAAAACTGTATGATGTTTTTATTATTAGACGGTTTTAATCCAGGTTGATTCCTCTGTGAAAAAGTAGAATATAAATAAATATTGTTGTTGTTGTTGTTGTTGTTGTTGTTGTTGTTTTGTCTTAGGGTTACCATAAATTGGAAGTGACTTGAAGGCACACAACAACATCATGACTTGGAGGATCTGGCAGACAATTTTCCACCTTGGGGCTCACTACAGATTGTACTCATCTTCCATAATTCACCCCCTCAAGAGCCAGTCAATCACAATGCTGTTTGGGAGATTCTGGGAGCTGTAATCCAAAAATGTTTTTTCCAAGATCTGATTTATACCTTGAGACAGACGTATACATAATTACTACAACTAATATTAGATTCTCTGAAGAATGTGCTTTAGAGAATAAAAGAAAAAAATGTAGAAAAAATAAGCAAAGGGGAAAATATAACAAAATATCCACTCAAATGGTAGGAGAGGTCTCTAAAACATCCACACAGCCCAGCTGTCTGGATAAAACTGGCATCTTTGAATGAAGCAAAAATATGTCTTGAGCTGGCCTTTGCAGGATGCAGAGATTACCACAAAAATCACCTATATTGTTCCTACCATTACAGCAAATGTCACTCACAATGACTACCTGAGGCAGTCTGTTATCTCATCTCCCCAGGAAGTCTGGATTGTGTGGAAGAGAGAGAAAAAGAGAGAATTGTCAGCTGGTCTCTGAAAGAAACATAGCCACAACCTGAGGAAATAAAAACACTGTGACATTACATTTTTAAAACCTAGAATTCTTCCTTGCATGGGTCCCGATACAATACCAAGAAGAAAGCAAGAAGATGCAGGGAAATCCCACCTCAGTTCAGCACCGATCTAAGATATTATCCTGCTGGAAGCAGAGGACTCTACCTACAGAAGTTGACCAGAAGAGCAGTTGAATTTTAGTTCAAAATTGGTAATTACTGTATTATGAATAGGATTGTATGCACAAGGTGAACCTACTGTTGTTCTGTCTTCAAATTGTTTCTGAATTATGGCAAGCCTAAGGCAAACTTCTCACAGGGTTTTCTTAGCACGGTTTGTTTAGTTAATTTTGCCTTCCTCTGAAGCTGAGAGAGTGTGACTTGCCCAAAGTCACCCAGTGGGTTTCCATGGCCATGTGGAGATTCAAATTCTCCAGGGTTGTAGCCTGAGGTTCAAACCAATACACCATGCAGGATCTCCTAGAATATAAATTAGACTAAGACACTGAAGACTGCTCAGCCATAGAAACTTAATGGGTGACCCTGGGCAAGTCACACTCTCTCGGTCGCAGAGGAAAATCAAGGCAAATCCCCTCTAAATGAATCTTGTCAAGAAAATTCTGTGATAGGCTCACCACAGGCAGACAACAATGAAAGGCACACAACAATAACAAATGTCAAAAAATTATAAACATGTAAGCCATACTCTTTTCATCTCTCCTCTCTACTATTTGCTATCCGTAAGACTTCTCCTATCTGGTTTTCCTTCCACTTCTCCCGCTTCAGCTCCACCTCATAGCAATGAAGGGTGATCAAGTATTGGGGGTTGAGGTTGAATCATTCCAGGTTTAATGTGAATTTTGAAGGAGCTATCCAAGATACTAAACTATTTGGAGACGTGTTTCAGTACCTTGGATAGCACAGCTCAAATTAAAATCCAGAGATTCACCATCCGATTGACACTGGAACCACCAGTCTCCACAGGATAAAGGTCCAATTTGATTGAGAAGAAAAGGAAGGACTCCCTGCATAGTTAAATTAAAGAATTCACTATCATGAAATGTAGGGATGGATAACTTTACAAAGAGAATAGAAAACTTCATGGAGGAATTGGCTTGAAGGGCTGTTAGCCATGATATTTCCCCTAATATCAGTGGCACTGTGCCTAAATAGCCTAAAGGCACCAGACCCTACATCTTGGAAGCCATGTAGGGTCAGCCCAGGTTAGTACTTGGATGAGAGACAGCCAATAAATACGTACCAGGTGCTGTAGGCTATATTTTAGAGGAAGGAATTGGCAAAACCATTGAGTATTCCTTGCCTAAGAAAACCTATTAAATTAATGGGGTCACCATAAGTCATGTGAGCCACCTTGGGTCCCTTTCTGGGAGAAAGGCAGCATAAAAATGAAATAAATAAATAAATAAAGGTAGCAAGCAATAAAATACATACATACACATTCATTAGTATGGCTCTCAATACCAGTTGGGAAACCAAAGTGAGATGTTGCTGTTGGCCTCATGTCTTGCTTGTAAGCTTCTGACAGGAATGGAGTTGGCCAATATTAGAACAGAAAGTTAGGCCTTAATTATTAGTGTTAATATTAAGATCCCAAGTTCTCTCTCTAAACCAGTACTTAAGGTGGCTTATACATTAAAACAAAGTACA
>NC_056526.1:28555069-28656777 GCF_019175285.1 Sceloporus undulatus
CCTTCCTTCCTTCCTCCCTCCTTCGGCGGCGGCGGCGGGACAAAGCCATGAAGCCGGCGCTGCTGCTGGAAGTGATGCGGATGAACCGGGTCTGCCGGATGGTGCTGGTGACTTGCTTGGGCTCCTTCGCCCTCGTCATCTTCTACTTCCAAAGTATGTTGCACCCAGGTAGGGCACCGCCTGCTCCCTCCTTCCATCTCTTGGCAGTTGCCCCCCAGAATGAGTCCTGGGCTCGTTGGGGGCGATTGGGGAACGAACGCCTTGGACACCGCGGAGGGAGGGAGTGCTCCAAGGGCTCTGGCTCTTCGGGGGTCTTGGGGGCGACGGGGGCATCCCCTTGCAATGCCCCCCCAAACGGGGCCCGTCTTGTTGGGGGCGGGGGGCTGAGCGAGAGGGCCCAGAAGGGGAGAGGCTCTGGCCAGGAAGGCGACCTGGACCAGTCCCCCCAGAAGGACGGGGCAGGGAAGGGGAAGCCCCCGAAGAGGACGGGAGGGAGGGCTGGGGGCGCCCTCGAACCTTGGGCTCGGAGGGGAGCCTTGGAGGACTCCTGGGGCCTCTTTGGAGGACGGAAAGGGCTCCTCAGAGGCTAGTGCCGGGAAGCCCTGCCTCCAGCCCCGCTCTCTAGCCGTCGGGGGTTTAAAGCCCTCTTGGCACCGCTTTAAGTCGTTGCCTGGCTCTTTGCTATGGAATTCTGGGAGTTGGAGTTTGTTGACCCCACAACAAACTCCAACTCCCAGAATTCCATAGCAAGGAGCCAGACAACGACTTAAAGCGGTGCCAAACCGCGTTATCTCTCCGGTGTGGCTGCAGGCGCGGGAAAGAGAGAGGTGTCGATTTAATGCAAAGCTCCTCAAGGGAGAAAATCTCCAAGCCTCCAGCCAGGGATTGAAGCCCAGGAGAAAGAAAGCAGGAGAAAGGGAGGGACCTGTCGCTCGCCTTTCCGCCGATGGTCCGCGAGGGGACCTACTAAAGCAAAAGACAGCGCTTGCCCATAGGGAAACATTGGAGAACACTTGCCAAGAAGAAAAAAATTGGGCAAGTATTAAATGTTTCCCTACAGGTAAATAATCTCCAGTGCTTCCCTCTAGGCAAGTGCTGTTTGTTTCAGTACATCCTGTCTGCGAGGAGGCTCAGTAAAAACCCAGGAGGCAAAGGCTGAGCAAAGGGCCTTGCGGAGCCTGGAGTGTATGGGGGGCTAGTAGATGGATAGCCCTGGCTAGGAGACAAGCTTCTCCCAGGGTTTGTCGTGGCCTTGGTCCCAAACACCCTGCAGAAATAATCCAGTGTGAGACCACTTTACCTGCCCTGGCTCAGTACTAGGCAATTGTCACCACGATCAACTACAATTCCCAGGATTCCCCAGCACAGAACCAGGGCAGTTAAAGTGGTCTCAAAGTGGACGATTTCTGCAATGGGTTTTGGACCCGAGTTAATGACCAGGTTTCCAAAACAGCAGTAAAATAGCTGGTCCAAATCCAGGTGCTGGAGAGTGGCTGAGAGGGAAGTAGCTGTCAAGAAGGCTGTGCCCCAAATGGAAGGATTGAGCTCAAGTCCCAAACACACTGCAGAAATCGTCCAGTACAATGGGATCTACTGCAGGATTAAACACTCCTTGCTAAGGTCATGCTATTAACATGTAGTGTTTAATCCTGCAATAGATCCCACTGTACTGGATGATTTTCTTGGGAAGTCAGTGTGCAATAGGAGACTTGAAGCAACAACACAATGTTGTTGTTGTTGTTGTGTGCCTTCACCCTAAGGCAAACCTATCCTGGGGTTTGCTTGGCAAGATTTGTTCAGAGGAGGTTTGCCATTGCCTTTCCCTGAGGCTGAGAGCATGGGACTTGCCCAAAGTTACTCATTGGGTTTTGTGGCTGAGCTGGGAATTGAACCCTGGTCTCCAGAGCTGCAGTCCATTACTCAAACCACTACACCACACTGATGCAAACAGAGTAAAACTTTTGAATTAGAAGGCTTTCATAGCCAGCGTCTATAGTTTTTTGTGGATGTTTCAGGCTATGTGGACGTGTGCGCACCTACAAAAAGCGATGGGTCTTAAAACGCTCCCTTTTGTCTTGGCTCTGACACAGTACAGTTCTACTCATGTTGACACAGAAGGAAGTCCCACTGTCCGCTGAACTGGCTCCTGTGTGCGTTTACTCAAACATATTTAAGATTCTGCAGTGTGTGTGTGTGTCTCTCTCTCTCTCTCTCTCTGTGTTCATTTTCTAATACTGCATCTAGATTTGTGAGAGCTCAACAAATATACTCACTGTTTGAGCCTGCGGGATTAAGGGGGAGAAGAGTTTTCTTCACTTTTCTCAGGCAGTTCTCACTCTCCACTATAAACACTGTTGATGTGAGTCTTCTAGATGCTTTTCATCCCTTAGCTGTGCATGCGTGATGGATTTTTCTGGACCTGTGGGTGGGTGTGTGGAAAAAGATTTCACATTTTCCTTTGTTTTCTTCAGTATTTAGTCCTAGTCCTCCTCAAGCCATGCCCTATGAATAATTGCATTGATTTCCCCTCCTTGCCAACTGCCAGTCTAACGCAGTTGATAGGAAGTCTTTCTAATTTCTCCTAACATGGCTGTGTAGAATATATGTATTGTGTTTACAAAGACCCTGACTGTCCCTTGCGTTTTGTGTGGATGAGATAGCTAATTGGAAACAGTGAGCAGTATTGCATTGGTCAGCTCTGCAGCCGATGAATTTTGCTCCTACCTAGAGGGAGTAGTTCTCCTGGCTACTAATAGCTGTAGTAACTCAGAAATGCATATCCTGAATGCACTATTATGGAATGTCCCTGCACATAAATGTTCTCCTTGGGATCTCATATCGTGACTGTATTAAACAATTTGGATGTAAAACAATTTAGGTGGCAATTGTGTGCCCTTATGGATGTGGATGTTTATTTTCACCCTCACCGAAGCTTACATTGCAGCTTGGTGAATAAAACGGCCCTGTGTAGCCTTGTTTGAACTGATTGCATATACTTCCAAGTTAGTTCTCACAGTAGCTGTGCTGAATCAGTATTAGAGATTCTGCATGCTACAAAACCCCCTCATAAAATTTCAGTCCTAAGCTGAAGCTCTACTGGATGTAATGCACCTGAGCATGCATAAATTTGAACTGACAATTGGACTCTTTAGGACCTGGGTGAAAATACACTTAAAACCCAACACATAGCTATTAGAAAATGATTGGACACATTATTTGTGTAGATAATGAAGGCCACGTACTCAGCCTAAACAAGGATGAGGACATATAACTGCATCTGCTCATCTTGCTACTTGTCCTTCTCTCTGCCAATGAATTTTGAACAGTAAGATGGTTGGGGCAAGGACCTGCCTCTTCTGCTTTCATTACTGTTAAAGCAGAGGTGTGTTTAGACTGCTAACCAGTATAGCTAGTTGTGAGGAATGCTGGGAGTTGTAGTCCACAATTCCTACCCTTAATGAAAAGCCACAAGTATATGGGTTATGCTGCATGAACTTTCACTCATTTGTTGTTGCTCAAAACAGTCTCCCCTGAGCCTAAAATGGCATAGTAAGGCTGAAAAACATGGTGAAAATGCCCCCCTCCCCAATGTCCTCTAGAAGATATTTTGGGGATGGAGAGGGAATGATTTTTTTTTAAAGTTACAGCCTTAATTTTTCTCTTAAGCTTCAGCGAATAATTTCATACAGTACAAGAACTTGCAGTGCAAACTGGCTGTTCTGATCATTAGGAATCCCAGTGATAGATTGGTCTTCATAAAACATACATCAGTGAACAATGACAGTCTCCCTTTTGTCTTCTTGGATAGCAGGCCTTGACCTTGGAGAGGGCAATTTTGCATGAGGAGTAGAGCAACTACCCAGGTGTTTCAGCAGATAGAGCAAAGAACTTCTGGGCTCAACACCCTTTGATGGGGAACAGTTGCATTCAAACAGTATAGGCATGAATTAGTGTGGCCACCACAGCAGGAATTGATTTAGTACTCAACATTAAAAAGTGTGTGTAAATTTATCTCCTAAACTGATTGGATTATAGTTCTAAATTAAAGCTGGTTTCATTTGGTGGAGAGAGTCATAGAACATTTTATTCAGTGTAACGTTTGTTGCAAAAGATGAATGGGCTAAAGATAGTCATATTGAGGAGGTCTTCTTTTAATTTCACCCGCTCTCTCTTTGCTGTCCTATGGAATTCTAGTCCTTTAGGGTATGTTCATAAATTAACTTTTTGAACTATGGTTCCCAGAACTCTTGGCAATGCTGGCGGAGGATTCTGAGAGCTGTAGTTGTATAGTTTTCAAGCATGGACTTTATACCAATTGCATTCTTGTTCATTATAAAAAGCCCTCTCTGGTTCTGAACAGCTGTGGCAGAAAAAAAAATTAATGCATAAAGAGCATAAATCTTATGCTTAATGAGTGTAACACTCATGCTTTAAGAAGGGAGCAGCAACAAAGAGTACATGGAGAAAACGACTGCCCAGATTGAAAGGTCTGTTTATTGGAGGTTCAAGGAATGAAGTGGAAGATAAGCCAGGTAACCTTTCATTCCCTTACCAGTGGAACAAATTGCCTACTAACACTTTATCATAGAATTGTAGAGTTGAAAGAAGCCACATAGATACTGAGGCCAACCTCCCTGCTCAGTGCAGGAACTACAACTAGAACATTCCCAACACCTTTCCACCCTCTTTTTGAAGATATCTAGAGAAAGAGACCCCACCACATTTCTAGGTAATTGGTTCCATTGTCAAACCACTCTTACTGTAAAGAAGGTCCTTATAGTGTTCGGTCAAAGTCTACCTGTAATTTAAAATTATTAGAGCTGGTCCTACCCTCTGGGGCAGCAGAGAACAAACCTGTGCTCTCTACTTTGTGACAGCCCATGAGATATTCAAAGGATGCAGTCATGCCATCTTCAGTTTTCTCTTCACCAGGTGGAACATGCCCAGTTCCTTTAACTCTTCCTTATATGTTTTGTTCTCCATATCTCATATCATCTTTGTTGACCTTTCTGAAACTGTTCCATCTTACCTATATCCTACTGAACATTGTTGAGAAATGCAGCAATGCTTAGCGCTGAAGAATCAAGAATGTCTCAGAGCAGGCAGTAGTAATAGGGTTAGATAGGGGCTGTGCAGACTGGCCATTAAGGCTGGCCTGGGGTGGAGTCGGGGCATGGTGTCCAAATGACATATGCCCCCCCTCTGCCTCCATGGAGGCGTGATGCCGCGCACCGCTCCACATGGCACGCACTGTCATGGTGCTCCTCTGGCACTGCGTGCCAAAACAGCACCTTAAAGCTGTGGCTCCGTAGCTATCACATCCTTTCCAGGGTGCAAAAAGGACCCAATTTTTGCAGCTCCTTTTTGCACCCTGGAAAGGCCAGATCGGAGCCATGGCATGCAGTTGTCATGGTCCTGATGCGGTGCAGGTGGAGGTGACTGAAGGCTGCCCCTTAGGGGTGGTCTGCACAGCCTCTCAGTCTGAGTGACCCAAAGTGTTCTCCCTCCTTGTCTAACTATCCTGATCCCTCTGTGATGTGCTCTTAGGGATGTCTCTCCACCTCTTCTCTTCCTGCCACTCCTTTTCCAGCTGTTCCCTAGAATGAAGCTAGATTAGATCAGCACTCTGAATAACTTTCCTGTTTTACAGTAGAGTTCCTATAATGAAGCCTTTACTTTGTTTCTCCAAGTTTCTCCAACTTGGTGTCTTTACTCCTTAATCCTTCAAATTTCTCCAAGCCATTGGTGTCTTTACTCCTGAATCTAACACACTCTTTATAAAAATGAGGTGCCTAAAGCTGAACACAGTACTGCTGATGAGGCCTGATGAGTGCAGAATATAGTGGGACTATTACTTGTCCTGGAAACTATGATTTTATTAATGCAGACAAAAATGTTTGCCTTCTTTGCTATAGCTCCGCATTTAAGTATCAATTGACAGGTATGTTATGAAGGAATCATTACATTTCAGATGGCCATGTTTTCTACTTGATAGAAGACAGTTTTCTGTTTGGACTCTATGTCCTGTTCAGCTCTGGTCTATCAGTAAAGAACAATTGAATAAGACAGAGAAAATGTCCATCAATCATTACCACTTGCATAGCAAATTGAGCAGGATACAGTCTGGTAACAGTTTCTATTGTGATAAGATGTCTTGCATTTGTACTTAAATTGCAACAATACTTTTTAAATATGCATGTGTACATACAAGTAAACAAAGGCAAACATTATGCATAATTGTTTTTCCTTTTGTTCATCTATTTTTTTTAGCCAGATTTCCTGTTTTTTTGGCCAGGCAGGAGTAGTTATCCTAATTCTCCTTTGTAGGTCCTAACAGCACCCTGTTGGCCAAGGATGGGCAACTGTGATCCTCCAGGTGGTGGATTGCAGCCCCAGGCATCCCTCTCTACTGTGTCCCAGCCTGGAAGAAAGGTGGGGATATAAAGAAAGTGATAGATGGACGGACTATATTGGATAGGATTGATGAGTTAGCAGTTCAACAACATCAGGAGGAATGCACTTTGCCCATTCCTGCTGTAGACTCTTGTTGGAGTTCTGATCTTTGTCAAACATTCTCATCTTGAGCTTTGTCAAATAACATCCAAAATGGGTGTGATTCTCTAGTGCACCTTCATGTGAAACTGGGTCAGCTCTGTTCTGATGAGTTAATTCTGACAGCCCTTAAGAGTAACTATGCAAAATTGTATTTGTTAATAAATAAAACTAAATAAAACTTGTATTTTTATCCTGCTTTTTTACTATAAGCAGTCAAAGCGGCTTACAATTTAAAATTCACCAATATACAATACAAGTATATCTTAACCCTCCCTTAAAAAGAATTAAACATTTTGCTATTAAAATTTAAACTATAAAATGAATTATTAAATAAATTATTATGATCAATGTACTGACAAGCAGATGGTGGTATAATACGAAATGTGAGGGGAGTTCCTTTTAGCTGGGTAGATCTACCCAGGGAAGGCCTGCTGGAAGAGATCTGTCTTGACAGCTTTTTAAAAGCTATCCAAGTTGGTAATTTAACAGATCTCCTCCTGCAGACCATTCCACAGTCTGGGAGCGGTTGCAGAAAATGTGCTCTGGGAGGTTGCCGTTAATCTGGTCTTTTTTGTCTGCAATAAGTTTCTCCTGGAAGACCTGAGGGTGCGGGGTGGATTGTATGGAAGTTGAGCCTTTCCCATAAGCCAAAGAAGTGTTGTGGGGTGTAGGCTAGAAGAAAAAGCAGTATACTGTGCACATCCCTTAGCAGAAGGTTGGTTCTACTTGCATATTTGTGAGACTGCATTACTATTTGAGCATGCTGGGAAATTATGCTATGAGCTGCTAGTGTTTGCTGGAGACACCTAATCCAGTCTTGTGGTGTAATGGTTCCAGACATCAATGGCATGCCTCCTTTTTGCATTATCTGTTGGCAATGCACAATGTTACCTGACTTGCCCAGCTAATTGCACCAGTGTTCTGAGACCATCTGTGTTTAGAGTTGCCAGCTCTCCTAGGCCAATGCATAATTACATTGGTTTATCTCTGCTGAAGTACTGCCAATTCCATTTGCCTCATGTGTAATGTAGACAATACCTGGCAGAGGCTGGGTTCTATATGATTTTCTTAATTCTTCTGAGAAATGCTGTAAAACTGTGGTTCATGACTACATTTGAGCTCTAGATGGCAATGGAGCCTAGAATCAAGTTCCCCACTGACAATGTGTTTGGGGCTTGTACTGTACCTTTCATGCCCCTCTTTACTTTGTCCTATGGTAGTGTTCTGTCACTAACACATGTATGTGCTCTACTGGGCATTTGTGTCCCTGATAGGATTGCCAGATCAGGGCTATCTCAGGCCCTGAGATTTCAGGTTCAAAATATGAGATGACAGGATAACCTTATGCAGTGTTACGAGGGGCAGCCTTTACTGATGGCATTAAACAAGCTACATTAAGCATCAACCACAGTTGTGCAGAGTACGCCATTCACTTGAAAAACACTCAAGTCTAACTGATGGTGGAGATGCACAGATGTTCCAAGGTAGCATTCTCAATCTGAGATTCCTCCCTTCTGCTGTGAGGGCTAAAGAAGAGGAGCCAGACCCCAAGAGCTGACAACTCTAGTGTGCCTGTGCATTTCTCAGATTGTGATGAATAGTTATGATAATTCTCATTGTCAAGCAATTTCTTATGTGATTTTTACAGCTCTTCTCCCAAAGGATCTAGTGAACCCATACATGAACACAGGGCTATGCCTGTTGTCTTTAAGCAAGGGTGGGAAACCTCTTTTGAACAAGAAGCAGAATTTTGATTTGGGAAAAGTACAGTGGGCCCTTGGTATCTTCTGTGTCCAGGACTCCTGGGTGGATACAAAAATCAGTGGTTGCTCAAGTCCAAATATATATAATGGTTTAATAATGGCATCCCTTATATAAAATAGCGAAGTCAAGATTTGCTTTTTGAAATTTTCTTGGCATATTTTTAAGCCATGAATGGTTGAATCAGTTGATGCAGAATCCATGGATATGAAGGGCAGAGTGTATTGCAAAAGACTTCATCCTGCCTTGGGAGGGGCCAAAGCAAGGTGAGCAGAGTTGGATGTAATTATTTCCAATTTGACAATTTCTCCATCAAGCATACAAAGCACAGATCAATTGTATGCATGTTTACCCAGTACTTAGCTCTAGTGTAACAAGTTCATGGGCTAAAAATTACATTTCTGTTCCATACAGCAGTTTTATATGTTGCAAAGTATGGCTTACTTCCACGCAAAAATGTTCTGAGCTTTACATATAGTGAAAGGACAACAAGTGGTTCATTCTTTTTCATGAAGATGTAGGTATACACTAACAGGATAATACTCTTAGGCTGCGTTCCCATTATGATTTAAAGTGAATTGCTGATTGGGTTATATAGCCACAGTTCCCATTTGAAACCGGTTCTGATCCTATTATGATTGGTTTCAATTGCGATGAAGCAAGGCAAACGCAAACCCCCCACTCTTTCCTGACACTAGTTCTTTGGTGGTTCTTTTGAAAAAAAAAAAATGATTCCAAAGCGTGTTCAACTAGTGGGAACAACGGATCAGAATTGTGTCATTCTGGAGGGGCGAGACTAATGGCAGAGGGGTGTTTACCATCCCCCCTCAGTTTTTGGTAGATCCACCATCCCCCCCCCCAAGTCCTGCCTTTGTGCTTGTTGTGTGACCTATGGGCACATGATTTTTTAAAAAAAATTCATAGAAGATTTGATTCATTGATTTTGCAACTACTTCGGTGGCAAGCTGGGCAATTGGGCCAATGTCAGCTCAGTGAGGCAAGTAGTTGCAAAGCCAATGAATCAAATATTCTATCAATTTTTTTTTTAAAAAATATAGTTACCGAGCTGGGCTGCTGCTTTTGTCACTGATAATGCGCAGATGGTTGACATGCATTTTGAAGTGGCGCAAACTAGTGGGGATGACAATTATGCCAAAAAAGAAGCGATTACAAAGGGATAATGAAAAGGTCCGCTTTCATAGTGGGAATGATGGAACTTTTGGAATTGATTCACCGACACAGAGTGAAGGCAAACTGCAAAATGGTTTAAATGTAAGTGGGAATGGGGCCTTAGCATCTGCACAGTGATTTCAAGAATCCTAATGCAATGTCTAAATTGAGTCATTACAGCAAGGGTAGGCAATGTACTGCCCTCTGTATGTTAAGGACTATATTTTCTATAACTCTTGACCAGTAGCCATGTTGGGTGGATTATTAAAAATGACACTTATCCCTATTTTAGAGTAACCCTTTAAGGCAAAACTTTTTGACTGTGAGCCATATTGTAGATGGGACAACCTTGGCAGAAAGAGAGAGAGAGAGTTGGGTTGCCTATAGCCATCATCTGAAGATAGCTTTGGAACAAACATATTTTTCAAAACTATCGTATTTCTATACCTCATGTTCAAAATAGAATTTAATGTTTGCTTGTAATGCTAAAATGGTTGAAAAGTCTAACTGACCATAATGGGAGGGAGAAATGAGACCAATGATACCAATTCTGATTAGTTTATGTGTTGCTTTGATTTTGGAACTTCACTAAGATGAATGAAGCTCCTTTTTAGGTCAGTCTTGACGCAATTGGTGTACTCTGCTACCCTTCCCCATGTTAAAACATTGACTTACTTTTGGGAAATAGTGTAGGGTAATGATTGCTTTGGTTCCGTGAAATCTAATCTTACTGTTATCTGCTTGCAATCTGCATGAGAGAGTAATAAGGGACACAGCTGTCATTAGAAAGCCAAATTGCATGAAGTGATAGTTATCAGGTGATTAAGCTTAAGCTCTCCCAGCTTGCATCCTGTTAAATGCAGTGGGGTTTTGGGTTTTTTTTGTGATAAGAAGGTTCAGTCTTTGATAGCTGAATTATGTAGGCCATTTTGGACAGTCAAGTGAATAATGAATAATCGTAGCTATCTCAGCAAGAAACATGGTTGTGTCATGCTGCATGGAACAAAGTTGTAACTCTAATTAAGCAAATGTCTGTTGGTTTGGCGTTAAATATATGAGTGGTTTAGAATTCTATTTTGAACTGATTAATTGCTCCTTTGAATGATATTGTACTCTCTTAATCCTTTTGCATTAAGTCGGCATTTGAGCCACCGTAGTGTAGTAGTTTGAGTGTTGGGACTGTGAGTTTTGGCCATGAAACCCCCTGGGTGATCTTGGGCAAGTCACATGTTCTCAGCCTCAGGGGAAGGGAATAGCAAACCTTCTCTGAACAAAACTTGCCAAGAAAACCTGATGATAGGGTCACTGTAGAGTTGCTGTAGTCGGAAATGACTTGAAGGCACACAACAACAACAACACATTCTTCTGGTCCTCATTGACTAATAATTTGT
Organism: Sceloporus undulatus; assembly: GCF_019175285.1. Lineage (NCBI taxonomy): Eukaryota > Metazoa > Chordata > Lepidosauria > Squamata > Phrynosomatidae > Sceloporus > Sceloporus undulatus. The sequence goes on from NC_056526.1 coordinate 28,565,947, forward strand.
GTTTGTGTGCTCCTCCTTGTTTTTGTCTCTCTGTATCATTTGACTGCTTAAGAAATTTTGCCTGTGAGCGTCAACCCTGCCAACAAAGGTGGGCAACCCATTTCCCTCCAGGCGTGGGATTGCAAATCCTAGCATCTCACAGCTTTGGCAGTGCTGGCAAGGGGTGATGAGAAATGTGGGTTGACATCTTTTGCCCTATTGGTAAAATTAATGCACCTTAATTGCCCTTTTAGGAGCAAGCCACCCCAAAATGTTTGGAATCAGATAGGGATCTCTTACAACAATGCACAGCTATTGAGAAAAGTCACCTTACCCAGTCACTATGAAGATATCAACCAACCTTAAAAGAACAGGGAAGCTTGAAAAGAATGGAAAATGTTGTTTCCTATATTCAAAAAATTATTAGCACTTCAACCCTGCAAATCTTTGGCTCCAGTACAGCACTTCCCTGTTTGTTATACAAGTTGTTTAGAGGCAGCTTGACATAATGTTTTGAGTGTTGGACTATGACTCTGGGGACTAGGGTTTAATTCCCAGATCAGCCATGAAACCCCCTGGGTGGCTTAGGCAAGTCACACATGCTCAGCCTCAGGGAAAGGCAATGGCAAACCTTCTCTGAACAAACCTTGCCAAGAACACCCCATGATAGGTTTGTCTTAGGCTCACCATAAGTCAGAAATGACTTGAAGGCACACACATCACACACACAACAATGGTTTGCCATAAACTCTGCAAGTGGGTTGAAGAGGCATGTGAAGAACTGTGGCTTTGTTCAGTTGCCCATTCTCCCAGTTCAATTTGAGCTCTTGTTTGTATGAACAACAAAACATGAATATTCCCCCAGATGTGAGTGTGAGAAACCCAGGTTTTTTTAAAAAAAATTGACAGTCAAAGTCATTTTGAGTTTCAGTGTGTTGATGTAGCTTTCAGTGTGCTGATGTTATTTTGTTTTACAGATGGGGTACTTTGCCCTAGAAAAGAGTTGAGTCATGAGATTATGTGTGGAAACTATAAATAGCTCACAGAATGAGTAAACTGGATATTAACCCAAGATTTTGGTGTAACACTAACTTAGTAGGAGAACAACTGAGATAAGGATGAAGAAGAATGTGTCACTCAGAATGCTAAATGTATAATATGCATTTATCAGTTTAGCTTTTTGTGTGTTCAGTACCCTTCTCACATCCTGCAATTTTAGTTGTAAAAAAGCAATTTAAAAACGAGTATAGTTTCTCACATTATTATATTTAGCCCCCACCTTGAAGGCCATGGCTATCTATATGTGTATAGATGACGTGAGATGTAATAGTACTGAAGCAGAAATAAAGATAAGAATTTATTCTGATAAATCATTAGCAGAACTTGGAGAAAGTAACTTTTTGGACTTTGGCTGCCTGCTTCCTTCAGCCAGCATGACTATATAATCACTGAAGAGTCTATTTCATCTCTGCATCATTGAAATACAGTTTCCAGAATCCCATTTGATAGGAAGAGCTTTGAAACTGATTCTTCAGTGAACATGTTCGACTGCCCATTTTGGGACTAATACTCAGAACTTGCATCTCATCAACCACAGCTTCCTGAATTCCCTAGTCCAGTGCTTCTTAAGCTACCTGATTGGAGGACTGATAGCCTTCTTCCACCTATGCCCAGTGTGCTAGGAACCAGCTCCTTACTTGTGCCTATTAATTAATATTGATTGTTTCTTTTCTGGAAATCTCCAGGGAGCAGTAGCTGATGGCTTATAGACCAGCACCCGTCTGTGGGCTACCATTTTGAATACTGTTGCCCTAGCCAACATGGCCAGCAGCAATGTCACTTGGAGTCTAACATCAAGCTGCTCCCACTGAAGCCGGATTGGGGCCATGGCAAACACACACCACGGCCCCAATCTGCCTTGAAGCCAGCTAAAAAAGATGTGACAAAGATCCACTCCTTTTTTGGCTGACAAAAAGCCAGCTTTTCCCATCCTGCAGTGGATTGAAGCCAGCTGCAAGCCACTCCGGCAGAGTGCAGTGTATAAAAGTTGTGCTGCCAGAGCTGCTTGAAGCCTCCCATGTCTAAAAAGCTAGAGGCGTGCAGCGCCTAAATGCCATGCCCCCACGCCGCCCAGAAGGCGGCTTTACCAGGCCATCTGTTTCGGCCCTATGTGAATAGTTTACAATGAGTAGGCTCTCAATGTGTCTGACTGAGATTCCAAAGAGAAGAACCATTTTTGCCAAGAAATTACTTTGTATGATCGGCCTATTGAAATTTAGGACCTGACCTTAAAGAGGTGAGGGACAAGGAAGAGAGGATATACACACAAAAAAGCACACTGTAGACTTGGAAGACCTTTCAGAAAGCTGGTCACTGTGTTAGTATATTCTTTTATTTTAGTCTTTTGTTCTCGAGCAGTAAGTGCTAGAAATATAAATAAAGCAGGTCAGCCTGAAGTCTTTCTTAATGTGAAGGTCTGAGCCCTTTTGGTGCTGGTTAAAGTAGGCCCTTGGAAGATCAGATTACACATTTCAGTCCAGATTTGACTGTTTCTGGCTGAGATCTTATGAACAAAATGTCATGGTTGAGTAGCATACCAAGCTCCCCTGTTACCAACCCCAGAATTGGATATTCTAATATTAGCAAAGGAGGGTGTCAGGAAGCATCTGACTATGTGCCTATACCCAAGTTTATATATCTTACACTAAGATCTGGGGTAATTTTCAGATCTCAATGGATGATGACCTTGATCTACGTTTGGCTATGGAAAGATGGGTAGATGTTTCTCTATACTTCTGCTTTCAATAGAAAGTGGAATGGCATATACAGTACTCCAACGTTTCACAGCTGAAAAATGGGACACATGTGGCTAAACAACACAGTATAGTCAAGATGGCAAACATTTTTAATGAGGAAGAACAGCTAGGAAATGCTGCAGCAGTTTCCTTTTGACTGAGCCTGTTGGGAAGGGCAAGATTTGATGGGCAAGATTTGATAATTCACAATGGCAGCAATGGATAAAATGGACTTTGGTAGAAATTTTATTGTATGGATAAAAACCATTTACAAAACAGCCAAAGCCCAAATATTAATAAATGGTGAAATGACGAAAGCTTATGATATGCAAAGAGGCATTCATCAAGGGTGCCCACTTTTTCCTTTACTTTTTATACTGACTTCAGCAGTGTTGATGACTGCCATTAGAAAAGAAGAAGAAGATAATATATAATGAATTTTTTTTAAATAGAAGAACTTGAGACAGTGGTTGAAAAGTGGCTGAAGAAGTGGGAGGACAGATGAATAATTGAGAGATTGTCAAATGGAAAGATTGAAAGGCATATTGAATAGTCATAGGGTTGGCTGTCATCGTGGAATGATGAATCCTGGGAGGACTTTGTACACTGTGGAGTAAGAAAGAGAATATCAGTCCTCATAAAGACCAAACAAAATAAATGCATGCTTGTATGCCATTAATAGGATGCCAGACTCTATGTTCCTGTTGTTTGGAAGCCTCCCCCCTCTAATGTGCTTTTCTGCCTGGATTGAGGGCATAGATCATAGATAGTTAAAAGTGTCTACCCTCCCCACACCATTTGACTTCATATACTGGCTATTTGTGGAGGCTGCAGAAGGGGAACCACCTTCAACACAAGGGTCTCATCCTAGGAGAAAAGATATTAAAGGAATTAGGAAAAGAAGGATCAATGGATTGGTCTCATCAAGGTAACACTTTGAGGACAGCTACTGGGTGAGGTGTATATTTGAGCAAGGATAGGCTGACTGTAAAAAGCTATGAAATTATACAGCCTTGGAAATCCCTGTTTTGCCCTGGGTGTCTGGAGAGGCAGTAAAATGTGAGTCTCTTGGGAGTGAATTCCTAGCCCAACTTCTCTCTAAGAGAATCATGATTTCCTGGTAGAAACTAAGGGAAAATCCTATGGAATTTTCTACAGATGATCTGGCTTGTTCCATGGTTTTTCTGCTCCTCTGTGAGGGCACTATACATTTACTGTACTCTTTTTATGTGTGCAAGGCCTGAATAGTTTCCAGATTTCCCCTCCAAACTGCTGTGCCACAGTGCCAGCTGTCTCTTTGCCCATCCACTCCATTACATTTCAGTGACATTTGGTTTATATATTACCCAAAGCCTGGAAATATTGAAGCATGCATGTTATGCCTAATGCCACATGTGACATTTCTTGAACTGCTTCCAATAGTATTTACCTTTATGAACCATGTGATTTACCTATGTGATCCAGGATAATGGTTTGATAGTCCTGCTCTCAGGTTTTCAAAAGGCCCTGAAGTCCTCCTAGAGACAAAAGACTATATTGTCATTATTTTAACATACAGTACTTGAAACTTGTTGTGGAACAAATTACTCTTAAATCCATTTTGAAGACTTACCCTGAGAGAAAGAGTACTTTATAAGCTCCTTTATGTTTAAAATTATGTTCTGAAATTTGTGCCACAAAATTGTTTAAGCGCCGATCAGACCATGGACTGTCATACAGCTCCCATTACCCATGCTTAGGCAGGGATGGTGGTGATGGGAATTATAGTCCAAAATGCTTCCAGGGTGCAATATTGTAGGAAGACTGGCTCATTTTTATAGGAGTACTTGCATGTCCTGTGAGCTCAACCTTGGTGACTTCTCTTTACACACAACTGCAATGTGCTTTGTATACTGATGCTTTTTTAGCATCAAGCTTATACATATGAATTCTGTTTTGGTTAATATATTTGTGTGTGTGTGTGTATGACTTTTCAATACATTAAAACATGAAAACATACAGAAATTCAACAAAAGAGAGATAGCAAAGAAAGAAAATAGAAGGAACAAGTGAGAAAAGAAAAAAGAACAAAAATAAAAAACACAATAAATATTTACATTGATTTCTGACTTGCTTTATGATGGTTATTACTCTTAATATATAAAATCATACTTATCTAATTTTTTAATAAATACTGGTAAATAGTGTTGGACAGCATGGTGTAATGGTTTGAGTGTTGGACTACAACTCTGGAGGTCAGGGTTTGAGTCCTAGCTTGGCCATAAAGCCCACTGGGTGACCTTGGGAAAATTGCACATGCTTACCTTCATGGGAAGGTAATGATAAACTTGCCTTCAACAAATCTTGACAAGAAAATCCCATGATAGGGTCACCTTAGGGTTGCCCATGGGTCAGAAATGACTTGAAGGCACCACCACCAACACATGTTGGAGAAGCCATTGTGGTGGAATATTCTTAAGTGTTGGAAAATTATATTTAATGAATAAATTCTGGCCTAAATACTCTCATTTTGGAAGTTAAGCAGGACAAGCCTGTTTAGTTCTTGCACCACCAAGGAAAACAAGTTGATGTCAAGCTATATTTCAGAGGAAGGCAGTGGCAAGCCACCTCTGAGTATTCCTTGCCTAAGAAACCCCTATGAAATTCATGGAATCACCATAAGTAGGCAGGTGATTTGAAGGCACATGTACAGAGATTCTATCAGCACCCAGTGTGCTGTAGTGGTTTGAATGTTGGACTAGGATTCCAGGACATCATGTTTTGAATCCCTGTTATGTCAGGGAAACCCATTGGGTGGCCTTGGGCATGTCACACTTTTTCAGTCTCAGAGGAAAGCAATGACAGATCCCTTCTTATCAAATATTGCTAAGAAAACCCAGTGATAGGTTCATGTTAGATCGCTGTAAGTCAGAAATAACGTGAAGGCATATAGCGACTAGCAGTAGTGTTGGTTGGTGCCTCCTGGGGAATAGTTGGGTGAACTCAGAGGGATCACTGGAGAGGCAAATGAGTTATTTGAATTTCCAGCAATCCATATATCAGAGAAAGGAATCTTCAGACACATGAACTTGAAGATCTTGTCCTTAGTCTTTTTAGTCTGAACTACAGTACACCCATTAAATCATTGGGGTTTACTGTGTATTGGTTCACCATCTAACTTTTGGTTCAATGATCGTCCTAACCAATAGAATTCGAGACCATGAGTAAGAAGCTGGAAGGGGGCAACCCACACAGTCACGGAAAGGTATTCCTTTAGATCCACATTCTGCTGCTCCCATTGCAAACAAAATCAGTTGACCTTGAGGTCATGAGTATCAAACACCAGTGTGAGGAGAACAGGAGAAATTTACCTAGTTGCATGAAATAATAATGTTGGTCCATTACAATCCATTTCACACACTGAGAAAACTTAACATGCAAAGCTATGTCTGGGTTTCAGAGGATGGCAGAGACTGTGTCCTCCGAACCACAGAGGAAAATAATTGCAGAGGATGGTGATAACAGCAGCCAGTTTGGATAGCATCCAAAATCCATTTCTTTGCATCCTCCAACTTTTGCAATTTTACTCAGTCAGAAGAAGTGTGGTATTTATTATTTCAAGCATTTACCTGTTGCCTCTCAACCCACCAGACCAGGGGTAGGCAACCTGCGGCCCGTGGGCCGGATGCGGCCCGGCAAGGCCTTGGGACCGGCCCCAGCCTGGTCCTGCCGCCGATTGCCGCCGGAGCCTTTGGCCTCTCACGTGAGGGGGTGGGGCCTTTGGCCTATCAGGAGGAGGTGGGCAAGCGGGGGGCAAGCGGCAGGCAAGGAGGGCAATTGTCTATAGAAGCCTCCGAAACATGCATTTATATTAACATTTTTTTTAAAAAATCAGCATTTTTTTTTGCGTGTCCTCCATTTTTTTTAAAAAAAAGTGTCCTCCAATTGAAAAATTTTGTCCCACATTTGTCCCGGTTTATTTATTTATTTATTTGTTTTTTTAAAAAAATATTTAATTATTTATTTTTTGGCTTCGGCCCCCCAGTTGTCTGAGGGACAGCAACCTGGCCCCCGGCTCAAGAAGGTTGCCTACCCCTGCACCAGACAATGCATAAAAGCATTCAAAACATTGAATACAGGATGCAGCTTGAGTTTAGTCCAGTCAGAAGTATGAAGGCCTGAACAGGAATGCTTTGTGCTGCATTATTTTGTTGTCAGTTCCACTTTTACTCTTAAAAACTCTTCAGTACAGTAAGAGAACACATCTGTGGTGCACTGCCTATGTCAGAGGTCTGCGTAACACTGCACTATTGCAAATCATTTATTCTTTTCAGATTGAAAGATAATATTGTAAATCTTGATTTTTGTAATAAATATCACATCTTTGGTTAGAGGCTTGGTTGTGCTTGGTTTGTGTGTATTTCATGTAACAGTAACTTGCTGTTTAACTCACTGCAGAAGGAAAAACAAGAACACACCCTTCTGGTATTTTCTGAAAATGTTAATACCACCCAGGTTAACTTTCCACTAACTTTCATATTGTGGGAACACCCATCCCTCCATAATTACAATTTCCATACAGTAAAATGTATAGGTTTATTTTAATTTTTTATTGGGCAAAAATGCTAGCTCTCATTAGTACACATATTTGCTAAACACCTTATAAATAGTCAGGAGCCTTTGTGTTGACGTTCATAATATTAACACTGTACATTAAACTTGTCATGATTTGGCTTTTGGCAGAAAGCTCACTTTTTCCAAGACACAAAATTTCCTATAGCTTTAAAGATTTTTCCTTTTTTTTTCCTTTGTAGGAATAAGTTGGACTGTATATTCTGTTTGAATAATAAAAAGAGTAAGAATAATGAAATGTCTTGGCCTTGCTTGAGTGTAATTTCTTGTCTCTTTGGAGTGACCATGTCTTCTGAATGCTTAAATTGTTTCCTTGACTTGCTTAGCAGGGCAACAGGATGGTTATCTCTTTTGGTGATGTATTTAAATGTTTGAAGCAGTTCAGAGAAGTGGAAGAAATTGCATTCCAGTTATGTCCCCCAAAATGCACTTTGCAGCATTTTGAGATCATCCTCCACAGAGATGGGCTTTCTCCCCTCATACTCTCACATACATTCTCCAGCCTCCCCCCACTGCTTGTTTTTGATGTTGGCTTGTTTTGCCCTTGTGTGAATGTCATTATAATACAATCACAGTTTCTTTTCCAAGCCATTGGGGTCCAAGCAGTATGTATTATTTATCAGCTCCAAGGTAACTCATATCTGTGCTGAGGGATAGCATCAGGAAAGAATGCAGAATAGTTTGGAAATGGGGGCTGGCTCATTATTTTTTTGGAGGCACTTCCTTAAGGTTTGCTCTTTGGCTTTTTGTGTAATAACTGTTGTTTTTAATTTAGGATAGTTACTAATTGGATTTCCTGTGTCATAAGACTTTCCAAACCTCTGGCAATATGCTTTTCCTCTTACACGTAGGTGAAAAGTCATGCTATCAAAACAGGGAACGAAAAATGCTTTGACTGGGGTCCAACTGAAGTCAGCTGTGGCAGAAAATGTATGCGACAGTGCTTAACTTGAATGTTGACTTAACTTGTTTCATTAGATTTCATGGGGCTTAGTTATGACTGACATTAGGAAGATTAGGGTGTGATTTTGCTACCTTCGCACATAGGAAGATAAACATGAAGCAAAGGACATTCATATAGAGTCCAGAAAATATACTATTAAAATGTATTGTTTGTGAAAAGTATTTATCCTGCCTTTCTGCCTGTTGTTAGGTTTCCAAAGTGACTGACAGTAAGTGAGAATGAATACATAATAAAATTGTTTTAAAAGTCAGTGGTGATTTATGTATCTGTTGGGGAGATAATGATGAAAAATGACAATGTCTCATGCCTGGCTTGAGTTATATGTGGGTGACATATGGAATCCTGTTCATTGCAGTGTCCCCCACTAGAACCTCTAACGCTATTCCTAATATTCTGCAGCAGTAGCAGCATCAAAATGAATTTTAAAAAAATATGAAGATGTTACTTAGTTAACGAAATAGATGTGTTCCTAGACAGACTATATGATGCCAGAGGCAGGAATAATATGGAAAGAATAGGTATGGATCCTTGCATGACAAAAAATAAGCACAGTTCAACCTGTTTCAGCAAACTTTTTATTCAGAACTGACAATATATGCTCATGTGAAATGAAGGAAGCAGATTGGATAAGTCTTTTGTGAGTAAATGAAAGCACTTCCAAAATGCATCCAGGGATGACTTTTTCTTTCAACAGCCTCTTCTTATGATTTCCATTTTGGTAGACAAATTTTTAGACTGCTTAAAAAAACATGTTGGGGTGCAAGGTGAGGCAGGCTTCTATGTTCTCCCTTTTCCTCTCTGTTTTTTTATTCCCACATGCTCTGTAAGGGATTCTGGAGGCAGTTGTTGTTTACCTTGTCTGTTGTAGGCAGGCAAACACAACTGCCATGAATACCATTTTTGGGAGAAAGATGGGATATAAATCCAATAAATTTATAAATATGATCAGCTAGAGCAGAATCCCATTCTTTTCCACTCAAACTTTATTGTATTGTTTACTGCAAACATACACTGCTGCAACCTGACACCAAAAGTCCATGTTACTTTTCAAGGGAGATTTTGCAAGTAAAAAAAACAAAACAGTCCTTTGTGGATGGGAGGGATGTACCCCTCTGACTGCTGTAACTTTTACATCCTTGCCTTGGTCGTTGCTTCAGTTTCTATAGCTGGTGTGGGTGTTTCAGCTGTTTGAGGGATCCATGGAGATCATAAAAATAGCACTCCTATATGTGCTACTTAGCAACAAGGGAGAGGTATAGAGTGGCCATTTTTACAGAGGAGAGCCATCTGCTTGAAGGCATATTCCTCTCCTTTAATGGCTGTTCACTCCAAATCTGTTTTATGGATGAAGGACCCTGAGAAAGGAGAGCAGAAACATGTTGCTCATCCAACATAGTTGTTTGATTTGAAGGTGATGCTTACTTATTGTGACCCTATCCTAGAGTTTTCTGGGCAAGATTGATTCAGAGGAGATTTGCCACTGCATTCTTCTGAGGTTGAGAGAATATGATTTGCCCAAGGTCATCCCATGGGTTTTCATAGCTGAGTCAGGATTTGAACCCTAATATCCTGGGGTCATAGTCCAGCACTCAAACTGCTCCACCACACTGGCTCTCCCATCAAGCACCTGGATAGGAGCCTGAGCAGGCATATGGGTCATCAAGCCTATGACAGTGCAATGTTGTAGTTATAGAGATTGCATCTAAATATCCATGTATACATAAATCAGTGCACACAGTTTCTTCTGTTGCCCTCTTTTTGTGATGATTCTTTTCTTCTTTTGGTGGTGGTGCACAAGTAGTCACTAGCCAAATAGTGCTCAAATTTTTTTGTTTGTGGGAGATGCCTCATAGAAGCAGATGGGCAGTGTGAAACACTTGGCTTCTCCTGCTGATAGGAAGACCTGATAGAGGCCGAGGGAGGGAGGATATCTAGTCACCAACACTTAGGTGTTTCTCCTGGCTTATTTATTAATAACTTTCTGTTCATTTGAAACGTCTAATTTTGTGTGACTTCTCTCCAAAACGGTTAGCCTGTATCAATGTTTACCCACAATGGGAACTTCTAAGAGGGAAAAACTGTATGTGACAAATATTCCTTGGAAAAACAATTTTCCATTTAATTTCCCCAGTTTTTAAAATATATATATATATGTGTGTGTGTGTATTCGTGAGTGTGTTTGTGTCTTCTACTTTGGCAAGTACCATTCATCCAAGGGGCTGCTTCATTTTGGATTGTTTCATCAATGAGTTTTCATGGTAAAAGACATTCAGAAATGGTTTATCGGTGACTCCTGCACAGTGCTAACAATTGCGAAAGACGAGACAGAAAGCAGTAGAAAAAGAAGAAGACTTCATTACAGGTGGATAGATTCAATTAAGGAAGCCATGAGCCTGAGTTTGCTAGACCTTAAAGTTGCTGTTGATAGCAGAGATACTTGGAATACCCTTATTCAAGGGGCTGCCATACGTCAAAGTTGACTTGATGGCAGTCAACAGCAACAGAGTGGGTGCTTGTATCAGTGGGGTGGGAAAGACTCCATGTGAAACCCCAGAGAATCACAGCAGGGTCTCAGCAGTCCAGGGACGATAAATTAGTAAAGGGAACATGGGAGGGGTGTTAATTGACCTCTAAGTCAATCAGAGCCCATGGGGTTCTTCCTTTCAAGTTCCTTTATTTCGGCTTAGTTTGAGGTCTAAAAGGTAACCAGTTCCAGGCTTGGAGAAGCGGCAGGACACAAAGTTAATGATAGCAGCAGCAGCAGCAACAACAAGAAAAATAAGCTTTGGAAGTGAGAGAGGGGCCCTCAAGTTGCCTATCAATAGTTAGCATCTCAACAACAGAATAGGTATCCAAAATAGTCGTGAAGTCTTCCCCACTATGATGAGGTGCATTGTACTTCCATTTCAATTGGTACCCCTTAGTTCTAAACATAGGTATCCATGGCATAGTCATTCCTCTGCAGAAGTTTGAATGTTGAACTGGGACTTGGTAACACCAAGTTGTAGTTCTTACTGAGCCATGGAATTTACTAGAGCTTTGGGCCAATAACTCTCTCTTTTCACTCTCTCTCTTTCAACTTAGAATAAAATAAGGAGTGTGTGTGGGGGGGAGGGGGGACAGAATGAAGGCAGAGCATGGTTCTCCTGAAGAGAGATGAGAAATTAGTGTTGATAACAAAGGCCCCATACAGACAGGCCAAAATAAAGCTGCTTCGGATTACATTGGAGGTACTGTATGCTGTTTAAATGACGCATGCGTCCTAAGAGTCTGGAAGCCGCACCAAAGCCATGATCCAGTCCTAAGGACTAGAGCGCACCTTTGACACAGCTTCTGGCTTTTTAGGACGCATGCATCATTTAAACAGCATACCTCCAAAGTGACCCGAAGCAGCTTTATTTTGCCCTGTTTGTATGGGGCCAAAGAAATATAAGTTGTATAAGTTGACATTTCATAAGAGCACTTAAAACATATTTAGCAGGGGCATCACTAGGACTGAACCAGGAAGCTGGTGTCTCACAATCTGAAGGGGGTTCCCACCTTGTTGTGTTGTTCTTGTACTCCTCCTCCTCCTTGATCAGTCTTCCCATTCTTCAGAACTGCTACAGAGGCTGGTGTAATCTCCAGGTCTCCACTCTGTAGTCCTCTCTCTTGGTGGTTGGGTGAAGTAACCCTAAGAAAATGTATCCAGTTCAAAGTAAATTTCTATGTACCAGCTAGAGATCTTAAAATAACTGTCAGATGGAAGTGAAATAGAAAGGAAGACTAATTCTCATAAAGAGGAATGAAAAGGGAAGTGTTCCAGAATCCATTAATTTAAGCAATAACCTAAGGTGTTTTGCAATGTTCCTCTCTCATTTGTGGCCAAGCTAGAAATGGTGAAGGATAAATTTACATCCTTTGGTTTTCTGCCATTAGTCAGTAATGATGTAGCTTCACTGTGAAATGGCAAAATGTAGCTATAAGTGCTAGACTAATTGAGTAAAACAAACAGTCTCACGAGACAGAACGTCTCATGGCCCTGAGCATATTTTGCAAGGTGGGAGCAAAGTGTAGAGTTGCATGAACAGAATGGGATTGATACCAGAGTTATATGAAAGAGTATACATGCTGTGGGTTTAGGCTTGCCATATCCCGCCTGGGGGCGGGACTTTCTTGATTTGGGGCGGTGTTTTGCCGCATGGTCTCGCCCCGGTTTGCCCCCGCCCTCGGGCGGAGGTGTGGCAAGCTGAGGGAGGCTTTGCCTCGCCGCTTTGCCTCTGCCCCCGCCCCGATCGTGGCAAGAGGGGGGGCCCAGCGGCGAGTTGTAAAGCCTCCTTAAGGCGGAGGCTTTGCCTCGCCGCTTGGCCTCCGCCCCCCGCCGTGATCTGGCAAGCGGGGGGCCCAGGGCGGCAAGTTAAAGCCTCCTTAAGGCAGAGGCTTTGCCTCGCCGCTTGGCCTCTGCCCCCCGCCGCAATCGCGGCGAGGCCCGGGGCCCAGGCGGCGAGTTAAAGCCTCCTTAAGGCGGAAGCTTTGCCTCGCCGCTTGGCCTCTGCCCCCCGCTGCAATTGCAGCGAGGCCGGGGGCCCAGGCGGCGAGTTAAAGCCTCCGTAAGGCGGAGGCTTTGCCTCGCCGCTTGGCCTCTGCCCTCCGCCGCGATTGCGGCGAGGCCCGGGGCCCAGGCGGGGAGGGAATCCTTCACTCAGGGAGGCTTTCCCTCCCCGCCTGGGCCCCGGGCCTCGCTGTGATCACGGTGGGGGCGGAGCCCAAGCGGCGAGGGGAAATGTAGGACAAAATTTTCAAATGTAGGACACATGTTTTGTGTGTCCTACATTTGAAACTTTTGTCCTACATTTTCCCTGGTTTCGAGGTCCGGAGGTATGGCAACCCTATGTGGGTTTGAATCTTTGGTATAAAATGGTGTTCACAATAGTGTTTAATGGACCTGCTTCTATTACTTAACTTAATGACTTCCTTGTTGGTGCCACCTTATAAGATAAAAAAATAAAAATAAAAACAGTGTAAAAAGCTTCCACTATTGACCTATGCCATTTTAAACAGAGAGTTACCAGCCTTGCCATACCTTTGAATCTCTTAGTCTTGTGAGCAATTCCCACTAAAAATGGCAAAGGACCACAGTGAAGGCAGCAGCAAATAATCCTCGATTAATCAAATCCAAGTCAAACCTGCAAATGTAGAGAGCTGACTGTGTGCCCCAAACAAGTGTGTACTATGATTGCAGCCTTCATTTCATTAAAAATAATTCAGACTTTTGAGAAAATATTGTTGGGACAAGGGCGTAAATATAGAGAGAGAGAGATGGAAAAGGGGACTCAAGTTTGACAACTCATAAACCACCATTCACACAGTGTGTATGACTCTCACCTGCAATTTCAAAACCTTTGCAATGTACAGTATATATCTGCTTCTGCTCCTCTTTATGTACCTGGCTGTGAATCAGTATATAATACATTGATAATAAAAGGGTGTTTTGTTCACTGAGCATATGACACAGTAAGCCAGCTCCCCCCCCCCCCCCCCCACTCTGTTGGCTTTCCCCATTTAAAGATTTTTTTTGGCAAGACTTTGGATGTACAATATTAGCCAAAAGTTGGATGTACCCAGTATTTCATTACTCTTTATGAAAGGAGGACTTTGAGGAGGCTGTGTGTGCTGGTTCATTGCCTTGCAAGTGATCCAATTTCTAGTCAATGAAAGATTTCTGTTGATATATACCAGTCACTGCTGGATTTAGTGCCTGATAAGTAGCATTTTATCCATGCTGGGAGGATAGCAAGTGTAATCCACCAGGTGGATTGATTTAAATCAGTATTTAAAATCAAATTTTAAAATCTTCAAGACAAAAAAGGGGGAATTTAAATAATTGATAATTCAATTAAATTATCTTTTCTCATTGATATGACATCATATATTTCCTCCACATTGGCACAAATCTGACAACTTATTTTCTCTTCTTTCTGGTAAGGAGGTCACATTTTAATCCTTAAATTTAAGGTAAGGTTTCTTGTTGTGTGCCTTCAAGTTGTTTCTGATTATGGTGACCCTAAGGCAAACGTATCATGGGGTTTTCTTGGCAAATTTGTTCAGAGGAGGTTTGCCATTACCTTCTCACCATTTTTTTTCTTGTCAAGGGTCAGACTCCTTTAGTGAGAATTTCTCAAGAACTATGTGCCAGTTGTGGCTGAAGACAGGCCTGGCTGTATCATGGGGCAGTTCTCTTAAGTAGAAGTTTTTTGGGTAACATGAAGGGGCTGGACATAGGCAGTAGCTTATTTTGTTCCTTTTAATTGCCAGGCATGGGGATAAATGCTTGTGGTATTTTTATGTATCTGTGCCAAAATAACTTGGCTGAATTTATCAGTATGCAAAGGGAACTTGTAGCACTTTTGAGACTTAATTGTGTGAAAGACATTATAGCATAAGATTTTGAAGACTTGGTCTACTTCCTCAGATGCATGGAGTTCACTTCATACAGCTGGGGAAATAGACTAAGTTTATAAAAGTTTATGCTACAGTTTTTTTCACACAGTCAGTTTCAAAGATGCTACAAGATCCCTTTGCAAAGTGATATTCCAAACTAACATAGCTTTGTCTCTAAATTCTATCCCTATTGGATGGATTTAGGTACTTTGCTGAGAGCATGAGGCATTTGTTGCTTTGCCTTAGCAAAATATCATGGGTTACCTCTGAGTTGGTTGGTCTTCAACCAGACCTAGCGTACTGAAGCCAAAAATGCACGAGGACACCTCTTTTTCCTCCTTTCCTTTTGACAACTTTGTCATTCTCACTTCCTAGTGGGTTTCCAAACTAATCTTGACATAGGTCTGCATCAGAAGTTGGAAAAATTATTTTGTTTGGAATGTAGCTACTTGAATTCTCCAGTCAGCCTGGGCAGTGGTTATAGAAAAGACCTTTTTAAGAAGTGAGTAACAGGAAAATTATAGTCAAGTTGTCAAGCTATAAAAATGAGCCTAGTTGTGCTTATTGGGTAAATAAACTCAATGGATTACCTGAATCTTCTGAGAGAGTACTTTCTCAGTCTAAATAATTAGAGAAACCCTTCCTCTTCTTTTTGTTAAACAAACGGAATGATGATCCACAGACACAGCCTGCTGAATACTTACTACTGCACAGTGGTTGCTTGTTGTAACAAGATGTTTTTGGCTGCTTAGTCTGTATACTTATTATGTAGAATATACAGAAACTATGTATTTCTGTCTATGGCACACGATGCTGATTCCTTAACAGGGTTTCCAATCAATGTGAGTTTTGTAAGCATGTTTGACCAAACTCTTTGTGCTCAACTCTCAAAGATCTTTAATTTGTTGTTGTGGGTGAGGTGGGGCTGCCTAAAAGTTCAGCTGTCTCCTGCTCTGTGGCAGTGGCTTCCTCCTAAGGAGGGAGCTGTCGCTGTAGTGAAGCCTGGGTGGGTGCACTTACCTCTTCTCACCTTGTGGTGGAAGGAGGATCCGACTGGGTGTCACCCCTTCTTTGATATGTCACCCAGTGTGGGCTGTATTCCCTACACCCAGTGATGCCAATGCCATGGATGACCATGTAGGTTACAGAAGGAATGTGAGATCTAACATTAGATCCATAGCAGCGCATCTTGTGTGTAGTGGTTTTACAACTGCAAAATGGTTGTGTCTTGAATTATGACCATCTCCCCCCCTCCCAAGTGGTAGGAAATGGTAAAATCTGGGTAAAGATTTAAATATCTTATCTGATTAGTTTAAACCCACATCATTCCAACAGAAAGAGATAAAAAAGTCAGTTTTGTGTCAACCATAACGCATGGCAAATTTGTTACAAAGTAGTCATTGATTTTCAGCAGCTATAGTCTTGGGCATAGCCTGAAAGCCAATAATTGATCAGTCTCATTGAAGTCAAGCTGGTCATTTTCTCAATGGAAGAATGTCTTGGAATCCTATATTTGTAGCTTTAAGTTCTGTTGTAGAAAGATGTGAAATAAGCCCTATATTGGTCATCTCTGAGCGTATGGTTATGCCATCATTAGCATTAGCCAATGGTTATATTTACATCCCAGCTTTTGTCCAAAGAGCTTAAGGTACTACATATGGCTCTCCTTCCCACTTTATCTTCACAGTAATCCTGCACTGGAGACCAGGCTGAGAGAGACAGCAACTGGCCCAAGGTCACCCAAAGTGTTCATGGCACAGAAAGGATTAGAACTCGAATATCCTAAATCCCAATCTACTTATGATCAGGATGGACAAACTATATGGCCTTCAAGCCTCTTTTTCTAGCCCTCATCCCTCCATCATCCAAACCTCCTTAAATAAATAAACAAACAAGCAAGCAAACAAACAATATTGGGGCAAAACAAAAAATAAAACCTCTACCCAAAAGTGCCCCCACACTTGATTTTTGCCAAGTTGCCCAGCCTTGTTGATTTGATTTTTTCCCCCTTTTGGCTAAAAAAATACATGGTGGGAAACAGATTTTTTTCTAGTTATTTTCTGGTCACATTTTTGGCTAGTTTTCACCACAAAATATGCAAGTTTGACCTGCTGAGAGGGTGCAGAGCAAAAAATAAAATCAAATTGCCCTCTCTACTTCTCCATAGTTGTTTCCCTCTGCATTTCACCATACTGGCTCTGTTAAAACTTCTGCCCCAAATCTTTCTCAGTATTTTGTGAATATGCTTGGCACTGAACCCAGAGGAATGTCAGACCAACATGGGGCTCTTGTTCCCAAAGCTCCCCATCCCTTTGAAGTCCTGCAGGAGAAAAGAAAGTTGCCAAGGGAATATCGCTGCACATGTTAAATGTTGACTAATTAGTGAGTGACTAAGGTTTATTTACACATTTCAAGGAAAAGGAGCAGCTGTGTATGAATCATGTTTTCTTGGCACATACACATACACACTTGTCTAGAAAATGGTTTAAGAATTACCCAGACCTGTCTGCAGAGTGTGACTTGCAATGCTCTCAGGCATAATCCAAGTGAATCTGAAAAGATTGCTGTCAGCTCTAGAAGTGTATGTGATATTGATTCCATGAGCTGTTTTGCTTCTAGGGGGGCTTTGCCTGTTTGCTGTTCATATGCACCTGTCCCAGTGCATAGCTAAGTTGCCCTTTTGGACTTCAGCTTGAGTTTGGATATGCTCATATGGGAAGATATGGTCCTTCAAATAGCCTGTTTGACTTGAAAGCACATAACAGCAAACATGGAAGACTGTCCCACAGCTAGCATTACATCCTGGAAGCCTTAGAGGACATACTAAGCCTAAGAGGTCATACCATTTAGGAAACATTTAGGATATTTTAGAAAATGTATAACTATTCATGATAACTGTTGCTGCATCCTAAGGAATCCTGGGAGTTCTTAGCTAGAAGGTTCTACCCAAGTTATAGCATAAGATCTTTCTAACTAAGAATTCTGCATGTGTAACCAAACTACAAATCCCAGGATTCTGTAGGTTTGAGCTATGACAGTTAAAGTGGCATCATGTACAGTGTGGATTCATTCATTGGCTGGAATCCAACATTAGCCATAGGAAAAAGCCTACAGGTGAAGGAAGAAAGATATTAGAGAATCAGGGTTCTTGGAGTTGGCATATTTTGTTTGCCATATTTCACCACCATAGTGCCATCTTTGGGGGGAGGGGGATACAACTGCTGGTGTAGTGTTCTAGCAGGATTCCAGCCTTAATCTAATTCATATAAGAATAGAAAAGTCAGAGGAAATTTGCCTTCATCCAGATAAAACTAAGAACAGTGTCACCTAGTGACTGAATTGTATAATTATACTATCCACATACTAACTAGCAAGTGTGCTTGAGGTAAATAACTAAATTCATCTAAACGTGTGCTGGCTTGATCTGTACTGAGACCATCTCATCTGGGTGGCTAGGAGAGGTATAAACCTGCACCAGCATTTTTTAAAAAAAATTCAAAATTCATTGCCCATCCTTTGTGAAGGTTAGAAGAGTATCACTGGTATCAGTGGAGTTTCCCCCTTCCCTTTTAAAAGGGAGATTTTAAAATTGTGTGTGTGTTTAAATAAAATCTGGTTATGGGAGAAGGGTTTTGAATCAGTGATCCTAATGTGGATTAAGATCACATGTGCTTACATGAAAGTGATCCTACAGTTTCAAGCCCCCATGGCTATAAGGAAGAATCCTGCTACAATATTCTTCTTTGGCACTACTGTAGTTTTGCTGATACAGCTTGGACTCTTCACTCTGAGCAGACATCTAGATGCAATGTTTGTAGTTGCCATTTAGGTCTCTGACAGCTAAGGTATATAGTAAACAGTGATACAGATGAGATAATAAACAACAGTAATGTAGTCATGGAAGGCAGGTGTATGAACTTAGCTGTTTTTTGATTTGATGAAATGATGAGCCATTCTGTACTTTTACAGCACTGGCATTGCTGTTAAACTTCATGTTGTTGTTGCTTTTTGTCTCAAAAATGCTGTTGAGGTTGAAGAGAAGTCAAATCAATAGGGAAATCAATAAGCTGATCTCTGACTTGCAGGGATGGTTTTGGCTTCTGTGGCCCTAAGGGGAAGGATGTTGGTTTGCCCAAAGTATTCACAAGAATGTCCCTTTTCTGTAGCTGCTTTTTCATTTTAACATGGCCCAAGGGTTCAGAGATGCATTATTCTACTTCTTATTATTATTAAGATTTATTTATAAAGTGCTGTAGGTTTACAGAGCACTGTACATATGATAAATTAAAATAAAATAAAATAAAATAAAGACCTTTCAGTGGCATACACTCTACAAAGAACAATGGAGATTAATACATATATTAAATTAGAAGCAATAAAATAAACAACACAGGTTAAAATAGCGTAGACTAACAAATCATGTAAGGTCTGGGAACGCTTCCCTAAATAGAATTGTCTTCAACTCAGCTTTGAAGCTGGTTAAAGAAGTAATGGACTGTGCAGGAAGAAGGTTCCATAAATAGGGACCAGCGAGTCAAAAGATGCAGTGGCAAATTGTGAGGTTTATTTTTTCAAAGAAGTTTTGTAGTTCCAGCTATCTCACATCTAACTTCTAATTCTACACAATTTTATTTTTATCAGTAAAAAGTGTCTTGGTGTGTAAACTAGCTGGCTTTTAAAGATGGCCAGTCCTATGTACAACAGCAGATAGCACAGAGTTGCCTATCTGATGTTATGTCTGTAGTTGCTGAAAGTAAAGACATCTGTAGAATTTTCATAGGTATTTTAAGACTGGGAGGCAGCTGTATGCTTCCAGTGTTTTTAGACTTCATCTCTAATATGCCCTAGCTAGTATGGCCAGGGATTATGAGAGATGTTGTCCATAGTATTTGTAGGGTCAAAGCTTCTCAACCCTGTTTTGCTTGTCTCATATTGCTCTGCACTTCCAAAACTGCGAGTCTCAACATAGTTTTCAAAAGCAGCCTTCTCTTGGCCCCAGTAATGACTGGGGATGATGGGAGATGTAGTCCAACATATCTGGCAGGCCCCAACTTGAAGAAGGCTGTTTAAGATAGTTAACATCTTTTCTTTTAATACAGAAACTTCCTTTCCAAATATTTTACTGTGAAAATAAAGACAGATAATCCTGACTTGCAGTAATTTTCTTGTTCATCCAGACAGAATTCTGTTTATAATCAATACCTGATTTATTTAATGGTTGCCATGCAGTATTGACTTTTTGGTATTTGGATAACTCTCTTCTTACCACATGCCTGGGAAGGTCTCATGAATTTCTCCATGTCCTTCTTTGTTTTTGACATTTTGCATTTTAGTTGTTCGCTAATCATGCCTGGGATTTTTGAAAAGCTATTAATACTCATACCTCTGCAAAGATCAAGCTTAAAGTTTATTTTCTTCTGTCTCTGCCAATAAAAAGACACAGAAATTATTTTATTTGTGGCAGTTTAATTCAATGTCTGAACATTTATAAGATGCATTGCTTGCATAGTAAACCTCTCTTTTTCACTTTTTTTCTACATCCATTTTGATAGATTGCAGTACAAATGGAGAACTAGACGTGCAGTGCGTTTTTAAATTTCTTGCCTAACCTTGCAAAGATCTCTAAAAAAAGTTATGTCCCTGCAAAAATTCTGACTAAGTTTTACTGCTAGAACTTCTCTGTTAGACATCAAAGGCCCACAGTTGTTGTAAATCTACCAATTTACAATAGCTTTCCTTTCAGGTTTACAATAGCTTTTATGTATGGTAGCCTGGAGGTCATTTGGTGTGAAATGCAGGGATGGTTCTATCATTAAGGAACTGGAGGCTTTTACATCAGGTGGCAAATTTTGGGTATCATTAAAAACCAGTCTGTTTTTAGGTGTATATTTTTTAATTTGTTGTTGTTGTTGTTACCATCAAATGAAATTCAACTTATGATGACCCTATGAATGAGAGACCTAAAAAATCCATTCATCAGCTGCTGGACCAGCAGTTTGAGTCAGCATAAGGTTGTTGTTGTGTCCCTTCAAGTCGTTTCCGACTTACGGCAACCCTAAGGTGAACCTATCATGGGGTTTTCGTGGCAAGATTTGTTCAGAGGAAGTTTGCCATTGCCTTCCTATGAGGCTGGGAGAGTGTAACTTGCCCAAGGTCACCCAGTGGGTTTCATGGCTGATCTGGGATTCGAATCCTGATTTCCAGAGTGCTCAAACCACTACGCCACGCTGGTTCTTCCAGTGTAAGGTAGCTTCCTACACTCCTGTGTACTTGTATCTGTTGGCAAAAACTAACTCAGGTTTTTCCACCCAATGCTTGGGAAGGTAACTTTTTGGTTTACCTCTCCTGGAATCCCCCACTCCACATAGAGGCTGCATCCACACTGCAATATTAATGTGGATTGGAACCACTTTAATTGCCATGGCTCAGTGCTATGGAATTCTGGGATTTGTAGTTTTGTGAGATATTTAACTTTTCTCTTAGAGAATTCTGGTCCCACAACAAACTACAAATCCCAAGATCCCATAGGATGGAACCATGACAGTTAAAGCAGGGTCAAACTGCATTAATTCTGCAGTGTGGCAGCAGCTACTGTTGTAGTCAAAGAAAACCAAAAAACATATTTTTCCATGTTGTATTTCAAACTAACTGCTTTTTGGATTAGACTGATGTTTTTTTTTTTTTAAATTAACAGGAAAAGTTTTTTTGTCTTATTACTATAGTTATGATGCAGTGTTGTAAGAGGGTTTTTTTTCTGAAAAGGGGCTTGGAAGAGGTAGTGGAGAAAAATACCTTACAGCAATCATTTATAAGCTGGGCCTCAGAAATTAAAGTTAGGGATGGAAATTTTGCAGAGTGGCTAATCTGCCCTTTGCACATTTATCCCTTTTAAATTGCTTCTTTAACCCAGAGGGAGGCTGAAGTGTACAGCTGCTATGAAACATCTTCCCTTGTGGTACTTCAGGCGTGGAAGATAATTTTGTAATGAAAGACAAAAAGACACAAGAAACTGGCTCACAGTATCTTTTTCATTTGACATGGTTGGACTCTTGGAGCAAAATGGATATCTCTTTATCTCTAGATTGCATTGTATACTTTAGGAATACTCTTAGTTTTTTGCCTGCAACAAAACAAGAATGTGTAAATTTTTGTGGGGTTGTACACATCTGTCCAAGTTGGTAGACTTTCAGTTTAGAGATGGGCAGTTGGTGGCCCTCAAGAGGTTGCTGCGCTACATCTTTTATTAATCCTAGTCATCAAAGTCTGTGATATACAGACTGACTTGATTGCAACATATGGACCACTGTTTCATAGCTCACTTCTGGCCAGACTATCTTGCTATTTGGACAGTCTTTTTGAAGTCTTGTGGAGCTTTGCATCCTGTGTTGGAGAATAATATTGTCATTGAATTGAATCCCCAAATTATCAGGTAGTTTTCATTTAATGTATTTAAAGAAAACCAGCATAATGCAATTTGAGTGTTGGACTAGGATTCTAGGAGACCAGGTTTCAAATCCCCACTCTGTCATGGTCATCTACTGGGTGGCCTTGGACAAGTCACACTTTCTCATCCTAAGAGGAAAGCAATGGCAAACACTCCTCTGAAAGAAACTTGCCAAGACAATCATAGGGTAGGAATCGATTTGATGGCACATGAAAGAGACAAAATGTGTTTAAATTTGTACGCTTGCATATACTTACTTGGATTCAGACAGAGTAAGCTGACCTAGGATACCACTTGGTGCTGCATCAAAAGAAGCAGGCTTATATCCACAAAAGTTTATGAGAAAATAAAAACCAATTAATCATAAAAGTGCTGCCACTTGCCCTTCCTTCCACCTCCTTATGCTGACCCAGAACTTCAGCCTAATGCTATGCTGTTCAGGTTAGTTCTCCACAGTATACCTGAGATGTGGTACATGCATGGAATTAAGATTCTTGTGGAAACTGTTTAGGTATCAGTTTTGAATCTCCAAATGAATTTTCTTAAGAGGGTTAAGGTTCTTAAAAGCAGCTGTGAAGGAAATAAATAAGACCTTAACATGTAAAGATATATAATTAAATTTCAAAGTCGGAATACTGTAATCTAAATCGTGGTACAGTGGTGCCTCGGGTTACGAAAATAATTCGTTCCACGGCCCCTTTCGTAACCCGAAAAGCCTTCGTAAGCCGAATTGCCATAGGCGCTAATGGGGAAAAGCCGCGATTCCGTGCGAAAAAGCCGAAAAAAGCACCAAAAGTTTTTTCGTAACCCGAAAAAACATTCGTAACCCGAAACAATGATTCCCTATGGGATTTTTTCGTATCCCGAAAATTTCGTAACCTGGGTATTTCGTAACCCGAGGTACCACTGTATTTCTTATTTCTTTGTATGATTGTGAAAGCAGGACAGTGAAAAAAGTCATTTGAAATGTGGCACTGGAGGAAAGTCTTAGGGATACCATAGACTGCCAAAAAGCCAAATGAATAGGACATCCAGTTATTGTTTGTGTCCATTATACAGTTTGGGAAAGGGAGTGGGGAATTCCCCAGCATTGAGTTGAGCTCTATGTCATAATTCCATTATTTATGAAGTTGAGATTATTTTCCTGGGCCCTAAAATGTCTGGTGATGGCTCAATATATCAAGTCAAGGGCTTGTTTTTGCAGCTTCCCATTATGACTCCCTTTTTGTGGCAAAACATGGTTTCCTGTCTGAATCAGCTAATAATAATAATAATAAATAATAAATAAATTTTATTTATATCCCGCCCTTCCATGGATATGATCAGGGCGGCTTACAAAATTTAAAAAACATTACAATACAAAGTTAAAATCCAATAATCAGTTAAAAACATTACTACAAGACAGGAACAGGAAAACGATAAAATAGAAAAATACACATGGCAGGGGCAGAAAAAAAGGAAAATTAAACATCAATCCAGGGTCAAAAGAGAAAAGAGGGGAAAGAGGGCAGGAAAATAAATAGACAAATTAAGGTGGGAAGGCCAGCCGGAATAAGTATGTTTTCAACTGTTTTTTAAAAGCAGCTAATGAGGCGGCGGAGCGAAACTCTGCAGGGAGCTTATTCCAAAGCGGAGGGGCAGCAATAGTAAAAGCCCTCTGTGAGGTCCGCACATGATTGGACGTAGGGACCTCCAACAGTTTAGTCCCGGAAGTTCTGAGTGTGCGAGGCGGATTATATGGGGAGAGGCGGTCCTCCAAGTACCCTGGGCCCAAGCCATTTAGGGCTTTATAGGTCAAAACCAACACCTTGTATTGAGCTCGGAAGCGAATAGGCAGCCAGTGAAGATCTTTTAGAATAGGTGTTACATGGTCTGACCTGGAACTACCAGCGACCAATCTGGCTGCTTGTGCTAATGAAAATTTTGCTTTTGTAATAATGGCAAGTTATAGTTGCCCATGAAAACAGCCAATATATATGCTAATCTTCTCAAATCTGACAGATGTTGGACTACAAGCTCCAGTTTCCCCAGATAGCTATGTATGCTGGGGCTTTCAGTCCAATATGTCTGAGAAGGTAACAGACGGGGAAGAGTAAGATACATAGTACCATAGTTCAGCTTTGTATTTGAAACAATTCCATGTCATTAACTCATGCCAAAGCCTGGGATTAAAAAGTTTTTAAGTAGTTTCTTGAAAGATGCTTCTGGTTTGATCTGTTGTGAAAATGTTTCTTGTGGTGTTCCAAGAGAGGAGGAATTACATTTGGCATCCTTGGGCAGTTTCCAGCATCACTTAGATGACTATTGATGACACTTAGCTTCAAAGATTTGTCTCTGCCTTTACTGTGAATTTATTTACCCCTTTATTGTGCTTTTTATACTTTACTTTCCTCCAGTGAGCTCAAGGTGGCATTATTGAATCCCTTTCCCCATTTTGTCATCACAACAACTCTGTGAGGTAGGTCATGTTGAAAGACAGGAACTAGCTCAAGGTTACCAAGTGAACTGAATGGCACAGTGATGACTAGAAGTTGCCTAAGGCTTTTGGTGGGAAATGTATCCTCAGAATATGGAGGAATCAAGAAAAATGCAACCTGTAGAGTGACAATCTGGTGAGCAGGTGGGACTCAAGGGAAAAAGAGGAACAAGTTTCCACAAAGAGCAGAATCCTAAAATGGGATCAATGAATGGTGTGCATTTCAGCACCCTGGACAAAGCCCAAGGATGATTTTTTTGGATTAGTGCTAAATCTGAAATGCTCCCTGGATTGAATTGTGCCTTTCAGGTTTCACCCTCTTGTTGAGAAGAGCAGAGCCTTAAAGAGACAGAGGTATAGAGGGAAAGGCTTGCTAAAATAGCAAAATCTGGTTATTGTGTAGTTCACCTTTTGTGTGATACTTGTTTGTTGTGTGATGGTTTTTGCCAGTCATTGAAGGCTATCCCACACATCTTTATTTCATGTCTTTGGCATAAAATACATGGAGCACACAAAAGTCGGCCTTGTTATCTTTCCTTTCTCCCTTAGTTGTGTCTGGTTGGACTAGTCTTAAAACTGATAACTGCAGCCCATTCTACAGGCATGGCAAGAAAGACTCAGAAGGAAACCTTCAAGAGTCCAGTTATCCCTGGGGATATGTGTGGCTTCAGGTCCCCATTAAAATCAATAACCCCTTTGAAAGCAAAAAATGGCATCTACTACTTTGAGTAGCTTTGCTGACAATCAACAGTTGACCAGCTCTTTGGCAGTTCTCCAAGAGCCATCAATGTATAGGAATAACATATGAGAAGTTCCTTGCTTAACATTTCCTTAGTTTTTGGTCTAAGAAAACAGGTGCAGATCTCAGTCTGCTCTTGTTCTGTTCTCCTCCCTCTTCCCCAACCCTCTTATGCACAATATGCAGAGGCTGAAGAGCAACTTAATTAACATATAAATTAATACGGCTACAGTTCTTTGTATAGGGTTGTTCTTCTCCAATGGAGATCCTTCACCTACACCCTCAGAGAGTTGGTGCTTTTCTTATCATTAGCTTGAGTAACTGTGACTGTGAGGCAACAGAAGACAGTTAACCATTTCCTGACAGGATTAGCAGTTGTCGATTTTGTGAAGATTAGCTGCTGAGTAAATATTTCTTGTGCTGAAAGCTGGAAAGTGAAGAAAACAGAGAGATTTGGGGCGGAGGGTTTAATAGAGCCTGTGTGGTGCAATGCAGATATAAACAACTATAAAGAAGTAGGAAGGGAAATTATTATTTTTTACTCCACACCCTCCCAGCAGGTCACACTTGTGCATTTTTGGCTGAAAACTGGCCAAAAATGTGACCAGGAGATTACTAGAAAAGTGCAAAGATACACAACTGAACACTAACGCTAGGATTGTCCAAGCCATAGTATTTGCCATCACCATGTATGAATGTGAGAACTGGATGGTGAATAAAGTGGATAGGAAGAAAATCAACTCATTTGAGATGTGGTGCTGGAGAAGAGTGCTGAGGATACTGTGGATTGCCACTTTTAATAAATTGTAAGTAGACATTTCATTCTGCTTCTTGGGGCATCAGCACAGATTCCATTGGATCCTATGGGTGACAAATTGACTCCTGGACCCATGGAACTTCCCTGTTCCCATCACAATGACATAATATTTCAAAAGCTTTCTTAGATTAAAAAAGCAGGTGTTGGAAGTGGGAGACTTGGGTTATAGTGGTGTTGTGGGCTTATGTTTGTTTGTTTTTTAAACTGACTCTCTTCCTGTATTTTTAAGGGGACAGAAATATAAGTAAATGAAATGGTGTTTTTTTAAAGAACTGGCTGTCTTCCTGTGCTTTTTAAGAGGACAAAAATATAAGGAAATGACTGTTTCTTCACCACTTGTGTCATTCCTAAGAGAGAAGTGTTTACCCAGCTTAATTGCTGGTTTTGGTTAGAACAGAACCAGACTTTATTCAGACATGCTTTTGAGAACTGAATGTTCACAAAGGAAGGCTTTTAATAGGGTGATATAGAGTTTTCTAATTGTACTGGATTTAAGCTCTTTTTAAAATTATTAATTGTATATTTTATTTTATTAATGTCGTTGACAATTATGTCTGTAATTGCTTTTGACTATGTAGTAAGGGGTCCCTGATCGTCGGAAGAGGGACATTGTAACTGGACACTTGCATCAGTAAATTGTGCACACCAGGCTGTAAAGTAAAGTCAGCTGACAAGAATTATCAGTAAAGAAAAGTGGCCCAAGCAGCTACAAGATCTCTCTACATATGTAGAAGTTGTAGCATAAGCTTTCATAGACTTGGTCTACATCTTCAGACCAAGTTATGAAAGCTTATGCTACAAATTCTCAACATAGTTAGTTTCAAAGGTGCTACAACTCCCCTTGCATACTGATATTCCGGACTAACATAGCTATATGTCTCAATCTTTTATCATTGTCTCTACTAAGCTTGGCTCCCAAGAGCTGTCAAAGACTCCCCTACCCTGCTCTGTAAATTTGTCATCAAATCCAAGTGTCTGTGAATCATGTTTTCCTCAAACTGGTGTGTTGAGCCAGGACAGTTATTTTAAAATTCACATTTTCTTTTCTGCCTGCTTTACACTGAATGTGTTCCTTAACTAAGTGCTAAATTTCTCTACGCAATCTTTAGCTCTGTTTATACTCTGACATGCTCAGTCAGAGTAGCTAAAGGAAAAGGTTTTCAAGTTCATCTTAACTTGTTACCTGTAAGAGTGATCTTGAAAAACCCACATAGTGGGAAGTACTGGCGAGATCAGACATTTGATGCACAGCTACTTTAGCAGTGTGTGTGTGTGTGTGTGAGAGAGAGAGAGAGAGAGAGAGAGATATTCCAATCAATAGAGATTTTCACCAGAAACTTGTCTTAACAAGCTCTCAGTCTTTAAAATCAAAGAAGAGCTGCCCATCTGCAAATGTCATAGTCTAAACAACATAGCCTAAATATCTCAAAGGTACCAGATCCTATCTGAACTTGGACAGTAAGCTGTGCCAGCCCTAGATAGTACTTGGATGGGAGATTGCCACAGAATACCAGGCACAGTAGGCTATATTTCAGAGGAAGGAAATGGCAAAACCACCTTTTGAGTATCCCTTGCCCAAGAAAGCCCTATGAAAGTGGTTGCCATAAATCTACAGGTGAGTTGAAAGGACACACACACACACACACACACACACACACACACAAAACAACTGGGTGGGGTGGCACATGCCCTGACTGCATCTTTGTGTAATTTAGCCTTGTGTAATATTATATAGAAATGAGTCTTGAGAAGGAAGGGATCTGAAGAATGAGGGAGAAAGTAGGAAACAGGAAGCAAGAGAAGCATGCCTGAAGATCTAGGGCTAAAAGCAGGGGAGAAAGATGAGATATTGGGCCCGGACAGGCGGAAATAAAGCTGCTTTGGATCACTTTGGAGTTATTTTGTTTAAATGACATATGCATCTTAAGAGGCCAGAAGCTGCACCAAAGCTGTGCTCCAGTCCTTAGGACTGGAGTGTGGCTTTGGCCTGGCTTCCAGCCTCTTAAGACTTATGCATCATTTAAACAGCATACCTCCAAAGCGCCCGAAGCAGTTTTATTTTGGCCTGTCTGTTTGGGCCCATTTCATTTCTTTCAAATCTAGAGCATTCACTTATCAACATTAAACTCTTGAAATCTTTGATGGGGCAGAGAGAGAACTTCCTGCAACAATTTCTGCTTACAGGTGTAGTTTTAAAGTCCTCCAACTCATATTTCTGAAGCTGAGCTTCAGGGTGCATCCAGGGAAAATGCATACAAAAGGTCAGTGCATATGAGAGAGAGAGAGAGAGAGAGAGAGAGAGATTGTTAGTTTCCCAGCAGGCAGCACCAGCCATGGAGCATGGCTTGGCATGGCACCTTTTCCCATCATTTTGTAAGACAACTCCTTCTTCATTCTTGCCTTGGTTCATTTCCAGGATGTGCTTTCAAGACTGCCTGAATAAATGTTTGACCATAGTCTGAGGATCAAGGAACTGTATGTATTTCCAGTTGTGTTGTTGCTTTTATGTGAATAGCAGTAGAGACTTGTTTACACTTTGTGGATGCCACCAAGAGGCAGAGAACCTTGGCATGCATAGTTCTCCTACTCAGACATCCTGGGTTTGGGGATGAATGGACCAGAGCTCTTTTTTCTGTTGTTCCTACCATGTCCTCAACCAAGTAATATTTTGTTAGTGACAATAGAGAGAGAACAATTACTGAGGAAGGTCAAGGAAAAAAGTTTGCTGCTGAATATAAAGGATATAAAAATAATTACTATGGAGGACCTACATAAATTCAATCTAGACAATGAGGAAACTGAAGTTGTTAAAGATTTCTCATTCATTGGATCAAACATTGATCATAAAGGAGACTGCAGTGAAGAAATAAGAAGACTAGGAATGGAAAGGGCAACTATGAAAGCACAAGACAAGATCCTAAAGACTAAAGATATACAACTGAGCACTAAAATTAGAATTGCCCAAGCCCTGGTACTCCACATCACTATATATGGATGTGAGAACTGGACAGTGAAAAAAATTTCTATATCTTGGATCAAACAATCAGAACAGAGACTGCAGTCAAGAAATTAGAAGAAGGCTGAGATTGGAAAGGGCAGCTATAGAAGAAATGGGCAAGATCCTAAAGAGCAAAGATTCAAGTCTGAACACTAAAGTGAGTATTGTGTTCTCCATCACCATGTATGGATGTTAGAGCTGGACAGTGAAGAAAGTCAACATAAAGAACATATATTCATTTGAGATGTGGTGCTGAAGAAGAATGCTGAGGATATTGTGGACCGCTAAAAAGACAAACAAATGCATCCTTAAAATACCCTAGAAGCCAAAATGATCAAATTGAGACTGCCATACTTAGGCCACATCATGAGAAAGCATAACTCATTGGAAAAGACAATAATTCTGGGAAAGGTTGAGGATAGCAGAAAGAGAGGAAGGCCACATGCCACATAGCTAGATTTAGTTAGGGAAGTCATGAGTATGAGTCTTCAAAACTTAAGCAGAGCAGTGGAAGACAGAGAATCTTGAAGACATCTCATCCACAGGGTGACTGTGAGTCGAGGTTGACTTGAGGACAGCAAACAACAACAACATAGAGAGAGCAATAATCTCAGGAGTAGAAAATGCCACAGTTTTGCGAGAGCATTGAGAAATGGAAAATGAATATGATGAGGTAAATAGACAGGTAAGTTAAGTACATGTCCAATATTAGCCAGGACTTGGAAACAACTACTTACTTTTGGTTACTTTTTCATTACTTTTGGTGAAGAATAATGTATTCTGTGTATACAGCAACTAAGTTATAAATAAATTACCTTGCAACTGTTTCTTAGGAAGAGACAGTGCTCCTTCTTTTGGAGTGTAACTGTATCTTTGCAGTTACATTATTAGTTAACGGCTTATGGCTTTGTTAAAAGTTCACCGATGAGTATCACATGGCTCAGGTTGTTGCTTCTGCTCTTGTGGCTTCATGCTCTGTTGTGGTTGTTGAGGTGATGATGTGATGGAGATGAGGAGAGTGTGTTTAGTATTACAAGCTGTCAATTTATAGTATGGAGATTTTTGAAATTAATTACTTGCAGATTTTATTTTCAGAACACCCTAGTGAAAAAAATTGTCAACCTTTATGAGGTTTACTACCCCCATGAAACTTCAAAATGACCCGTACTTTCCACCCACCATTTTCATGTTACTGTTTTTTTGCAAAACCCTTAGCAACCCTTTCATAAAGGAGTAGAACAATGTAAAAAAAGCCGCATTGAAAACTATGAACATTGAAAACTCATTTCCTTGCCCAGTGGGAAGTAAAATTTGACATTTTTCTTTCTCATGAGTGAGAACAACATAAGTGAATATTTACAAGTTTACTAAATATATGCCAAGGTGATGATCTTGGTAGTGAGAACACAAGAGGCTTTACAGATTCAGTCTCCCACTGCTTGATGTGAAAGCTCTGGGCATCATGTTTCATCTAGATAGTTAACAAAACGAGAAGGCTGCAAGTACAAATGAATGAATGAACAAATAGTTCTCACAGTGGAGGATGCAATCAGTGCAGTCCCCTATAAGCTCTGCATTTGGACCGCTGCTTTCTTAATTTATTCATAAGTGATCTGAAGTTAGGGCAACCAAAATCATCAAGGAAGAGGCTGAAGCAACTTTCTTGAGGAATAGCTATAACAATTGTGGTTCATTAATTACGAAGAACTGTGTGAAATGTGGTGCTGGAGGAGAGTTCTATGGATACCATGGTCTGCCCCAAAACCCCCCCTAAATAAATGGTTCAACAGCAAATCAAGCTACAACTCTCCCTGGAAGCCAAAATGAGTAAACTGAAACCATAGCACTTTGGCTGTATCAAGAGAGAACATGGCTTATTAGAAAAGATAATAATCTTTATAAGGTGGATTGTTTCCAACATACCCTAAGACAAACCTATCATGGGGTTTTCTTAGAAAGTTTCTTCAGAGGGGATTTGCCATTGTCATCCTCTGAGGCTGAAAGAGTGTGACTTGCCCAAGGTCACTCAGTGGGTTTACATGGCTGAATCAGAATTCAAACCCTGGTCTCCAGAGTCATAGTTCAATGTGCAAACCAGTATATCATGCTGGATCTGTTGGTAAGATGAAAGGCAGTAGAAAAAAGTAAAGACTGCATTGCAAGTCAATCAAGGGCACCATACCCATGAGTATGCGGGACTTACCACTGCTGTTGATAACAGGGTGGCTTGGAGGTCTCTCATTAATAGGGTCGCCATAAGTCAA
Source organism: Sceloporus undulatus (assembly GCF_019175285.1). NCBI lineage: Eukaryota > Metazoa > Chordata > Lepidosauria > Squamata > Phrynosomatidae > Sceloporus > Sceloporus undulatus. Next base: position 28,597,454 of record NC_056526.1, read on the forward strand.
AGTGAACTTGATGACAAATCAATTAAGACGTTTGGAAGACCACTTCTGGTTTTTTTTTAAAGTATTTTTTTATGTTAAACAGTGTGTGGTGGTGGGCTATGACCTGTTAAAAACCTCATGGAGGCTTCTTGTTCACCTTTTGTTGCAACTAAAAGTGGGGAAAAGCCTTGAGGGACCACATGCGACTCCTGGGCTTCACTGTGCCCACTCTCTACTAAAGTGTTACTTAGCCATGTCTCTCTGTGTGTCTTCATAATTCAGATGGGTTGCATCTCTCCTCAGGCCCCTGAAAATAAGATTTTTGTGTTTGTGTCCTGAAATATTCAAGGAATAGGTTTTGAGACAGTAACTGAATGCTGAATGACATTGTTTAACTGACTAGTTGGGTGCCTACAAATTCCATGCTTGTCAATCATGATACCGAGAAGATCTGAAGAAAGCCATGCTATTTCATACTGTGATTTTATTTTCATGAATAATCTATCTTTGTATGCTTTTAATTCTGGAGGAGCAGGCTGTAATTTGTGAAGGATGAAAGGGCAGAATGGGGAAAAATCAGTTCAATCAGTGGAATTACTGCTGTTAAGCTGTTCCTTTGAGGGGGCCTTTAGATCCTGCTAAGTCCCATGTGTATGATCTTTCAGAAATCTTATGGTGGTGTTGCTCATGATTTCCAGATGATTATTTTTGTTTGTGTATGTCATAAATATTGTTTGGTATCTGGATCATAATTTCCTGTTTTCTTCAGCAAGATATTTGCTATTTGACTTGAAGAAGATGGGAGAGACAGATAGATTGGTCGACAAGGCTTTTGGGGATTTCTATTGTAGTAGTTTTCAAAGGAGTAACTGAGTTAGTGTTTTGCAGCATAAAAATGAGAAGGGAGTGGGAGGTAAAAACAAATGTGGCAGCATGTTTAAAACTAACTGGTTTTTATTTTAATTTGAACTGTGGTGGATATAAACCCACTTTTTCAGATCCAGGTCACAATAAAAACTAGTTAGTCTTAAAGGTGCTGGCACATTCCCCTTTTTCCTTTCCCTCCCTTTCTCCTTTTTGTCCCTTTGCGGATGTGATAGCAGATCTCTTTTATATGAATGATCCCTTTGCAAACAAGAGTGATGTTTGCCATCTTCTAGGAACTTGCTCATTGCTGGATCCAATCAATTGCTTGCAGGGCTCCTTTTTCCTCTTTGTTTTTTTGATTTTGGGGCTGCCTGATTTCTTAGGAAATCACTGAGGTTGCTTTTGAGATTTTAATGCAGGCAGGTAGGGTGAAATGTTTTAGAAATCCAATAGACTGAAAGACCACATTTCAATATATCCATATTAAGATGCTAAATGTAAACTAAAAATGGGCTAGATCCATCTTAAATTAGATCCAGTGAAATCAATGACTTAACTTCTTCATGACTTAATGTCCATGACTCTCTGGTTATTGTTTAAGAGCTTGGAAATGTTTTTCTTTAGGACTACAACTCCCAGCCAGCATTCTGCAAGTTTTTGTTCAAAGTAACTTTTGTAAAGTCTGGAAATATGTTGATGCTGCTAGCTAGCATGGCTGTTTCTTTGGGCTTCTTCAGGAAATTTTCCATGCATTGGTTTGGCATCTAAAAAACAACTGTAGCTGTGCTGGTCTGTGAATACAAAAAACCTTACATCTGGGAAATATATATGTTAGGACTAATAAAAATGCCACAGAAATATGCAGTCATTTCAAGTTTCCAGATGAAGAAAGGGGAAATCTTGCATACCATTGTACCTTTTTTAAAAAATTCCTAAATAAAGGTATAATCCATCAGTAGATTTTGATGGACATTTTCCTACCTTTTTCTAAGTCTGGCACTCCTTTTATTTCTCATTCTATTCACTTGTTTGATTTTCCTCACCTTCGTGGTCATCCTGACAGACAAGAGATGCTATAATTTAGTCAGCTCCCTGCAGAAAACTATAATAAACACACATATCCAAAGGCTGACATCAAAGACACCCAGATGCCATAACAGGTAATAAAAGAAATGTGTGCTCAATAAGAGGGGCACCACATGCTCCTACCCTAATCCAGATGAAAACTCCTCCGATATGGAGTTTATTGTCTCATGGATGAACAGATAAAACATTCTGTTAAACTAACTGGAAATGCATTGTATGAAAACATGGCAGGGGGGCAGGAGGAGAAGACAGTCTTGCCCTTTGATTTAGGCTGTAAATCTATGGCATTTACCTGGAAGTAATATTATCAGGTAGAGCCAGTGTGCTGCTGTTGTTTGAGTGTTGGGCTATGATTCTGGGAGACCAGGGTTTGAATTCCCACTGGGTAACCTTGGTCAAGTCATACTTTCTGAGCCTTACCAGAAGTCAGTGGCAAAGAGATGTGACAAGAAAGAGACTTGATAAGAAAACTATTATGCCTTGTGGGTGCCATAAGTCAGAAATACTCTAAACCAGAGGTGAGCATTGTGTTTTGCAGACTGCAAGTGTTCCCTGCCACCAAACCACGCAGTAAGTAGAATTTCTTCCAAAATGCATGCAGGGTTTCAGGGATTTTTTCCTTTTTTCACCAGCCTTCACTTTTCCTACGTTTTACATTTTAGCTACCAGACCTTTAGATCTATGCATTTTTCATTTGCTGACAGTAACCAGTGAACCAGGCACATCTGCTTACCCTTTTCTCATTGTTCTGCTGTTCATGCATGATTAATAAAGGATACTGGAGGCAACTGCTGTTTATCTTGGATGTTGTTAGCAGGAACACACAGCTGCAGTAGGATTTGCTAGTGTATAATCCTGTTCTTTCCCAATTCAAGTTTTATTTCATTGTTTACTGTATACATACTTTTGCAACCTGAAGACAAAAGTCCATGTTTCTCTTGCCCACCTTTATCATCTTCTCAATGCTTCTAAAAACTTCCAGCTAAACAGAGGACAAGGAAGAAAATGTGGAGTGGCTGGTCAAGTGTAAAAAACTTTGTAAAAAGGACCTTCTTCAGAAGCTGTGTTAAGTGAGGTCTGCCTGTATTCTTAGAGTGGTTATAATTAAATATTTATACAGTGGTTTTGCAGTTTATTGCTACTTTTTAATATTTATTTGTGCACCGGTAGTAATATAATTCTTTGGGTATACCTTACAGACAGCAATAGATTGAAGTACAATAATACTGCATAGTTATAAAAAAAGGGTAAACAAATTCCATCTTAAAATTTTAACATGAAAATAGCAACTGCAGAGGATAAAACAGCACAGAGCACAACATGGCCAAAGCATATAATTTTCAAGTACATTCAGTGTACATGCAACATTGAACAATTCACAGCCTAAAAGCCTGGTAAAATCAAATAGTTTTTCTTCACCCAGTGCAATTTTTTTAGATGTGCAGTCATTGTTCAAAGGGAGGAAGGTGTGCTACTAAGGGCATTCCTTCTTGGGTAGCAAACAGATGCAGTAGTCATGTTGCAGTTGACTCAAACTACTACTTCTTTGTAGCATAACTTAAAAGTTTTGTCAGTAACCTGACTTGTGTGTGTGCTCAAAACAGCTTTAGATCAGTCATCATTGGTAGCTTCTATTTCAATGGGGCAGATAATTTTTGGTTTTAGCCCAGGCCTTAAAAGAAACTATCTTTGCTGACACTGTTTTGTGGAGAGTCCAGCACCTTGTATAGCTTCATTAAAGTTGTTATTTTAGTCATTTATTTCATTATATTAAAGTTTGTACTAAAACCAGGAGTGGAAGCCCCACCTGCCACTGGTTCATATTTTCTATCGTAAATAGTATGGAGCTGATCATCATGGAAATTTTAGTAAATGAAGCTATTCTATGAAAATGCAGCAATTCAAAATTCTTTATAGCAGATGAAATTACTTGGAATAGTAGTATTTATGAAGGACAGTGATGGTAATGGTGAGAAGATAGTCCAATGGCTGGTACTTCTAGCTTTTGGTTTTCAGCTCTTTAGCTTTGTAAATGTCATATATGTGCTAACATTGTATGTGCTAACTATACAGGTAATGAAAATCACCAGGAAGTTTTTTTCTTGGGGCTGGCATGTTTAGCAATAAACACATCCTAATTAGGGCTCTTTAATGCTTTATGTGGTTGCATGTGACAGATCTGGTCTTGGTCCTAGATAATGTATGAAGCATCCCTACATCATTTGGTAGAAAGCTGATAGAAACTGAGTATTTCTAGACTATAAAGAGAACCACATAGTTAATCTTCACATGTCCAGTTTGTTGCCATTACCATTTGTCTTTATCGGACCTTTTAAAAATCAGTTTTAGGTTGGAGAAGTAGTGTAGAGGATTAAGGATTGACTACATGGTCCTCTGAAATAAATCTCCAGCAGCCCTAGGTGTGCAAGTGTCAGTTTTGGAAAAGGGAGAGAGAAGCCACCTGGCAGCTGATGACTAACTGTGAAAGCAGGAATTGGCAGGATGGAAGGAGGACAATTGAACTAAAGAGACCTGGCAGCAACTCAGTACACAGTACAACACAACTTTTTTTATTAGAGTTTGGGAAAGTCCCCCCCCCCCCCCCTTTTTTTTGATCGAGTTCCCCGAATCCTTTAACCAACATAGCCCCAACTAGATCTTGGGGAGGTGGTTATTGTCTTTTTTGGATTACATTTCCCAGAATTCCTCAAATAATAAGGCCAGTGGCCAAGCTCCCTGGGTGATTTGGGGAGTTTTTGTAGTATGTAACGTTTTCAAGCTATGGTCTAATTCAAGAGAAGGGTAATAAACCTTTCCTCTGAAGAGATCCCTTCCCTCATTTTCCTGCAAAATGTCAAGCTTGCAAATAAGCTGGCTGCATGATGAGAGCATTGTCAGGAGTGTTGGTTCACTCAATAAAATTTATAGGTGGTCATTATACTGCCTGATTTCTCTGTTCTGAAGATTGTCCATATGTTTTGAAGTACAGATTTTTGAAACATGAATATAATTGGGAGCCTTTCTACTTCCTAACAGTTCTGTGCAGCCCGATGAGATCAGGTGAAAGCTTTTGTGATGCTTGTGCCAGTAGTTGATGAACCACAGCATCTTCCCCAAAGAACCATTTACAAGATTGCATCACTATGCTGCACAAGGGAAGTCCTTCTGAATACATTGCACTTGAAAGGTTGCATAAGAATCCTGCCAGCAAGCCATGTATTATGTCCTCTCTCTGTGTTTGTCCATCTCTTTCCTCCACTCTGTTTAAGATAGTTACTTTTAAGAACAGAATTCCCAGACTCCTCCAGCCAGCATTTTGTTATTGTCCCCAAATTTTTCCATGCTCTGAATATGTGTGTGCCCTGGTTCTAGACATAATCTTTTCTTGCAGTTAATATGACTTTAGTCATTACTAATTTGCTTTCATTGTGTCTGCTCTGAGCATGACTAAATCTGGATCCAACCCAAGAAAGTGATATCTGAAAGCAAGTAAAGACAGTCATTTGTAGTTGTGTTTTCAGAAATAAGCTATGTGTTTTTGTTTCTTCTCTTTTGTTATCCAGTTTGTGTTAAAGTTTTGTGGTTGTGATACTAATTGTAAGCTGTGATTTTAAAATGTTTTGTCAGTGACCTCTCTACAACTCTGGAGCAGTTGCTGAAAAGTATTTCAGTTAGTTAACTAAATTGTATATGATATGATTGCAGGACTGCAGAATTTGCCCCCCCCCCCCTTTTTTTGGTCCCTTAAAATCTTGTTGTATGTTAGCTATAATTTCTGATATTGTAGTTAAACACAGCATTACCCACCATTGCTAGCTTATGCTAATCCGAGTTTAGAAAAGGTGCTTTTTGGGGTACAGTTCTCACAATCTGACCCTGTTGGCTGAGAATTCTGGGAGCTGAAGCTCTGGCTGATCCAAATGCGACCATCTTCCTACTTAATTATGATCAATTATGCAGTTTCTCTCCTGACCATCTGGATGATTTGATTGCCACCCACCTTCAAAAGTTGAAGGACAGAAAATCGTAGTTAAGATTATATTGGCACCAAACATTGTATGATTTGAATTAACCCACCATCCTGTAGCTCTTTTTTCTGTTGACAATAAACCCCAACATTGTTATTTCCTGGGTGAAATTTTTATTTCGTATGGTAGGAATGTCACACAGAGGGAACAAAATCCCATTTATTCTTTCCATAGTGAAGTAACATAATAATTCTCTTTAAGGGGATGCACTTAGTTTTAAAAGCATACCTTAATTCATGCACAGATATGCCAAATGTATTGAGCTTCATGGAATGTATCATTTAGATCTCTTCTATCATTTTCACATTGTTTATTTTGTGTGTGCCTGCATATCTACATATACATACAATTTTGTTTCACAGGCAATTCAGACATCACAATTAGACTCTCAGAACCCAAATCATAGGCAAACCATGATTTAGATCTGATATAAGTACAATAAATAAGTATATCTCACCTTTTTCTCAGAATGGGATGCAAGCTGGATTCAGAGATGCCAAACCACACAGGGAAAGGCAGCTGCATTGGGACAAGGGGCTACTTTTCAGGTTTGTCAAATGCTTGAGGGCTACATTTTATTGTTGTTATTATTTATTGTCTTTCTTTGTTAACAAGAAATCAGTTGCATGTATTTAAACAGGTTAAAGTTTAGCCAAAATGAAAAATTAATAGTTCTTTAGATAATATTAAATTCATTAAAATTCCTCCCACTCGTTATTGATAAATAACCCTCCCACTTCATGCTTTGTTATTTTTGAATTTATATTTATATATAAGTGAACCTTTAATGGACTATAAGGAATCTGATGTTGATTCTGACTATTGATATTTAACGAAAAGAGACTAAATTGACCAGGGCATTGACTATTATATTGAGTTTCCTACTGACCATAGTAAATAGTAAACCTCAGTGTCAAATGTTTTAGAAACCATGGAGTACTGATTGCATAGAGGGGCTGCAAAAAGGGGGTTGTCAGTCTGCATGCCATCCATACTCTGCATATTACCCACCCCTGTTTTAACATGAATCTTCATGTTTTGCAAAAACTATCAAACCATGTTTTTACATTCTGGTTTGCCAGCTGATTTTAAAACATAGCTTGTCATTTCAGGCAGGACATCATATTGTATGTAGACTCTGTAAAGTTAGAATTGCATGTCCAAATGACAGCCAATCCTACCTTTTGGATGCCCAGTGGAGACAACTAGGCACATAAAATTTAATCAGTGAACCAAGAACACAAATTCAGACTGGAAGCATCACTGCCTAATTCTGGGTTTTAATATTTGAAACTCTGTGTTTACTTTCTGGTTGTTTTTTTTTAAACCACTGTTTCTGGCCAGTCATGAACCATTTGAATGAGAAAATGGGCACTCAATAACAATTTATTTTAAAGATGCCTTGGATTGTTGTCAGCCCTCCTTAACTTTAGTTTCAATAAAATAAAGAAAATAAAAACCAATTAGTTTTAAAGGTGCTGTCACATATTCCCCTCCCTTACCTTTGTTTTAGGTTTAGGTTGAATCAGTGTCTGAATGTAGAGTATGGCACAGTCACTTTTTGGGTTAATGACCTTACTGGCTGAGGGACTCTGGGAGTTGTTCTCCAAACTCTGCATTCTGTAACTGGGATATGTATGTGTCTATGGGTGTGTACCTTCAAGTTGCTGGTCAACGTGTGGCAACACTTAAGAATTTCATAGGGTTTTCTTAAGGAAGGAATATTTAAAGGTGGTTTTGCCAGTTCCTTCTTCTGAAATATAGCCTGTAGCATATATGTGTATTCTCCAAGCAACAAGTGAGCCATCCTTGCTTCCATGGCCCCTTGAGCACTCTCTTTGCAATCTGCAAACCAAGAGGTTAAAAATAGGACTCCTAACATTACATTTCTTACTTTACATTTAGCAACCTAAATATGTGGTCTTGGTTTCAAAATTTCTGCTGATCATCCCTCAACTCTTACTCAACCATAGCTGCTGGAATGTATATAAAATTGTTTTTGTAATGAACTTGTCACCATATATCAGAGAATATCCTTTTTTAAAAATACATATACTTACCAGATGATTTTTAGTTCAAAGGATTGTTCTTCCCCACAGCTGCCTTGAAAATAATGGCCCTTGTCTCTTGGGACTAACACCAAAGTATCATGTGGGTTTGCTGTGGGGTGGGTTTTTTTTTGGCATATTTGATGTAACAACTTTTTTTTTTGAACAAACAAACATACTGTGTTCTTATGTTGAAAATGGGTTTCTAAATATAAGGGCACAATCTCTCTAGATCAGTCATTATCAGACATGGCATTAATCTTGTATCAGAACTGAATGGGATATGTTTCATAGCAGAGGTGGGCAAAATGAGGACTGCGGGACACACCCAGCCCCTCAGGGCTGTTTCTGTGGTTGCCAGCTCCCTCTAGGGTCAAAATCCCACCTTCCAAAGGCTTTCTCAGCTCTGCAGAGTGTGATGGTATTTTGACATGATTTCACCCCCTCCTCTCTCTCCATCCCTTTCCCCTTGAGATGGCACATACTGTCAAACTATTTGTAAGCCTCTCTTAGAGTCTTTTCAGTGAAAGGATGGTATATAAATGTTTCAGCTGAATAGATCTATGAAGTTTAATGCTGTAATTCAGGACAGTGCACTCAAACTCTATTGTAGAGAAGTTTTAGACCCACTCCAAACTACGAATCCCAGGATTTTCTGTAAGATAGGGCCATAGTGGTTTCTTGGAGTTATTGTATAGTATGGATACATTCCCAGATGTCATAGGTTGTTTCTAGACTCAGTCAAGGTGTTAGAGATCTCAGTCCCTAAAGCAGAATCTGCAGGGGTTCTGGGGACCAATGTTGTTTTCAATAGAAAGGATTTCCTGGCCTACTGAGACACCCTTCTGGTGTCAGGTAAAGACATTTTTCATTTCCACAGGACTTTAAAATCATGTCATAGTTTTTAACCCTGTTCATGTTGACACCTCCACTCTGATTCTTTCTAGTTTTGGGTTTTTGGTATGATTCTTGATCTTACTTCATACCGTATTGATGCTGTTCTTTAATCTTATTGCATTGCGCTTGTATGATTTTTTTGTTTTAATATCTTATCTTACTCTTGGAATTTTTTGTTGTGAGGAGCAGTCTATAAATAGCACAGACTAAATAAATCTTGTAAACCACACTGAACATCTGACAAAAGGCAATCTACATCTGTTGGGTTGGATCTAGACTTGTGCTTAGAAGTCAATCCACTGTAATCAGTGAGAGACATTAGTCATCAATATCTCAAATCCCATGAATTTCTCGGGGCGGAAGCTACTTTAAGGTGACAAATCTAGATCCAGTTCATAGTAGAGAAATAAGCATAAAACCCTCCCAACCAACCCTGTAAATTAACTCCAGTCTGCATAGACTTGCTTTAACTTGATGGAAAATTACATGTTAGCTGTGGGTGACATACAATATCATGCTTGCTTACTCAAAGTCTACACTGACATAGCTACATTGTGGTTGCTGTACACCACCCTTCTGAATACTGACACTATGCAACCGGTTATGTATCTGTCAGTTATGTATTTGCCAGATGGCTTTACTCAAATTGTTACTAACAGTGGGGTTTAGGCCCATGGGAAATGGTTACACTTGTGGAACTTCACTTAAGCTGTTCAAAAAGTCTATTGCACAGTTGTCAAAAATGTGAAACTGCATTTGTAAGAGAACTTACACATGTCTATGACACCAGAGAAAACAGCATAGACTTGGAATATGACTACTGGTGCACGTTAAGGAAAATAGTGCAAAAGCAGGGTACAATTGAATATTAAAAAGATAAAACTAATGACTACAGATAATTTATCAAAGTTTTAAAATAGGTTTTAAAAGACACTGAAATATTTCAAGTTTTCCCATTTGTTGGCTCAGGCATTCATCAAAATGGCTGCTGTAATCAAGAAATCAGAAGAAGTCTAAGATTTGGAAGGGCAGCTATGAAGGAACTAGATAAGATTCTCAAGTGTAAATTATTGCACTAAATAACAAAGTTAGAATTATCCAAGTGATAATATATCTGATTTCTATGTATGAGTGAGAAATTTGGACAGTGAAGAATGCTGACAGAAAGAAAATCAACTCATTTGGAAAGTGGTGCTGGGGGAGTGTTCTACAGATACCACGGACAGCTAAAAATACAAATCAAGGGTCTCAGAACAGATCTAGCCTGAGCTAGAAGTCAAGTTGACCAAAATGAGACTGCCATATTTTGGACATATCATGGATGACACGGCTCATTAGAAAATATGATGCTTGTAAAGTGGAAGACAGTAGAAAAGAGAGAGACTGCATTACAGGTAAGTTGATTCAATCAAGTAAACAATGGCCCTGAATTTGATCCCCTTTTGGAGGTCTTTCATTCATAGGTTCACCATAGGTTGAAGATGACTTGACAGCAAATAGCAACAGCAAATGATACCAGCAGGAGTTGTGACTGACTTATTTTCTTAGTAAAAGCCGCTTTTTTGGGGGCACTTGGGAATGAAGGAATGATTTCTACTTTTTATGACCATTGTAATTCAGCTCCAAATTATCTGTCCTGAGCGGCTGAAGCATTTGCTATTAGTGAGCAATGTCCAAAATAGCTCAGAATCAAATCATCATGTTTATAGACATGCATCCCACCAGCAAAGAGATGCTGGGAAGAACAGATGTTTCATCCCCATCTTGGGAGTTTCACTAGATATCTGTCTAGCCATGGTCTGATTCATCGTGCCAAGTCTTACAAAATGACAACAAAAATGCAAAGCATTCTGTACATGTCTACTAAGGAAGAGTCCCAATGTATTTGTTAAGTAGCACTCTCATGTAAGTGGCTATAGGACAGCAGTTCTTCCCTCCCTCAAGTAAAAAAAAGGTTAATGAAAGTATTCATATTATGTTGCCACAAATATCCGCTGAAGACTTATACAGACTTTTAATCTTCAAAGGGTTTCTGGAGGAGAAGCCTCATCTCCAAGAATTTAAAATCTATATAATGGGGCCATTGGAACAGGGGAGAAAGTAGCAGATTAAAAGTAACAGATTGACAGAAAATCATCCCGTGGAATGTAAAAATGAGAAGGATGAAAAATCTGCAGAATATTGTATTTTTCTGCTCTCTTTATAGGTACTGGTCATAATGCCTGATTTATATGAGGTGAGAAGAACAGATCAGTGTGATGCACACACATGCCTTTTTGTATACACACATGTTTAAAGAAGATCTGGCTCTTATTTCATGCTGTTGTCTATTGGAATAGAACACTCCTAGAAACTCTCCAGGAATTTGATGCTAATGCTACATCTGTGTGAAATGAAAAGAGTTTAGTGTTCTTTTCCTTATTATGTGTAATTTCTCCCTTCCTTGAGATTTCATAAATGAATTTACATGACTTTAGACCTGGCCCCCATCACCGCCCATGTATACTAGATAAAGTTTTATTCAGTGTCTTTGTGCAAAACTTTTAGAAGCTGCTGTGAGTTCCCCTTCTTGGGTGAGGGTGGCATTACTAGTAATATAATATAATATAATATGGGCCTAAACCACCTCTGAGTATTTCGTACCTAAGGAAACATTATGAAATTTATGGGGTTACCCTAAATTGACAGGCAGCTTGAAGGCACATGGACATAATTTAATTTAATTTAATTTAATTTAATTTAATGACTAAAATTCCAAGAGCTTTTCTATTAGACAAAGATGATGACTTAAATGAACAAAAATTGGGGGAGGGGAGAGTAATAATCTTATATATCTGGATATTATGGAAGAGACTCCAAAAGATGATTTTCAACAAAAAGCGACTTTCAAAGTATGACAAATTCAGTTGTTATTGCATAGTTTTGTTTCATGTTGAGTAATACTTAGCGGATGTGCAGCTGACTTCTGAGGACATGATTATGCAGGGAAATGCTATTTAAATGTTCAGTATGCAGGAACACTGTAAAATTAGGCCCATTTTCAAAACATGGGCATTGTCTTTAGGCCTGTAAAGTAAAGCGTTGCTTTATGGTGCTATATAAATAAAGACAGTGAGACTTCCATCCTGAGATAATGAGTTTGTGTCCTGCGGTAATGAATTGGGTAACTGTCACTGTGGGAAAAGAGAAATGTTTCGTGTCGCCTCATAATGCTTCATAAATTCTCTCCTGAGTGAAAAATTAATTGTCCCTGTCTGATTGAATGTAGGTATGAGAGCTGAAAAAATGCCATTATCTCCCTATAGGAGTGCATATTTAGAAACAAACACAACTCTCTGTTTTTCTTTCCTTCTGCCCAAGGAATCTGTGGAGATAAAACAATTCATTTGGGAAAGAGAAGGCTACATAGAACATCAACCTAAAATCATGTTCTGTTTGTTCTTAAGAACTGCCATGTTTTCTGAAAAAGCATGTGAGTTGGAGAAAGAGGGAGGCTTATTCTCTGTAATGACCATAATAGAAGCCTAGTTCTTACAAACAATAGAGAAGGCAGGAAACCCATGTTTAGGCAATGAATGGGGTCTATGTATGGGGCTTCTGTATTTGCTGCTTGCTTGGAAGTACAAATTAAAAAATGGTGTGTGTGTGTGAGAGAGAGAGAGAGAGAGAGAGAGAGAGAGAGAATCACCAAAGGAGCCAAAATGCACAGGCGATGGCCTTTGTTCATCTTGCTCAGATCAGAATATGATGTGCAGGTATCCACTGTTTTGTAAAATGGCTACTATCCTTTCTAGGATTCTTTCCCCACCTGAAACTAGAAGTGGGAAACTCATTTTCTCTAAAGGGCTGAATCTCAATTTTGTAAGGTCCTCAGGATGCATTCCTGTAGTCGATAGAGCTAAAAAGTCAGGCTGAGAAAATAACAAAATTGGCAGAGCCAGATGTAATTTTTACTTTGTTGAATTTTTCCGCCACCTCCAAGTGTACAAACGACATCTGAATTTCAGTCATGTCTACTCAAGAGCAGGCCTTGGGCTGCAAGGCACACCTGTATTGTACAGGAGAAGGTGATACTGTAGGTTACCTGGACTCATATAGGGCTTTAAAGGTAATAACCAACATTTTGTACATTGCTGAAACACTAACTGGCAGCCAGTGGAGTGATTTTAGTATTGGTGTGATATTCTCACTCCTGGATGTCCCAGTAACTAATCTGGCTGACTTGTTTTGAACTAATAGAAGTTTCAGAACTTGGTATAGAGGTAGCACATTGCAAAAGCCCAGTCTTGAGGTTACCAGAACAGGTATTATCATTCCAGCTTTAGGTAGGGGCACAGCTGACATAACAGCCGAAGTCGTTAGTAAGCACTCCTGGCTGTTGCATATGTCTGAGCTGTTATTTGGAGCAAAAGATCCAGAAGCATCCCCAAGCTGTAAACACAGTATTTCAGGGGGAGTGTAACCCCATCCAGGACTGGCTGAGAAACCTCCAAATCCAGGCTAGGACCCTTGTCAGTAAGCATCTCTGTCTTGTCTGGATTCAGCTTCAATTTGTTTTACCTCATCTGACATGGACCAGAGCTCAGAAACATCAGTTGAGCCCAGGTGGACACTTTCCTTGGATCTGAGTTTGTACCACAAACTACAGTCCCACAAATTGTTAATATATATATATTAACAATTTGTGGGACTGTAGTTTGTGGTATATATGGAAGAGAGTTCCTCCCTAGTTTATGTGGAAGCTCCTGGATTGTGAAGGTTTACTTTTGATGACCACTTTGGACTAAGAATTCAAAGAAATAGCAATGTTTTTCTGGAAAATTGGTATGGTAGGTTTTATTTTTTGTCTTTGTTTTATCTTTGCTTTAGGGTTTGCTCAAGATATTTTGCAGCCTGTGGTAAACAACTCATTTTCAGTGTATAATAACTGGTCATGGAGACAGTTTAGGATTTCTCCAGTACTGACAAAAGAGCAACATGCTGCCTTAGGGAGTACAGGACAAACCATATGGCACACACAGCTCTGTCTGGGAACATCCTTCAATATCTTTGTCTAATGGCAGAGCTGGCCCTGTTCCACTTTATTTGATGTGCGTTGAAAGTCACTCTGTTTCTTTCACAAAGCAATTTCCAAAGAGCGTTCCTTGCAGATTTCCCTATTCACACCCCATTACCACAGTGGAATTTTATCATTAGTCTTTGTGCGGTTAATCATTAAGCTATTTCATCTGTTTGTTATATGCTGTATAGACTCCCCCCATCTTTTTTAAAGTTGCATTTTTAGCAGTCAAAACATTTGCAATCTGAGTTTACTTGAGTCTGGCCTGGCTTTTTCCTGTGCTGAGACATAGGGTGCATCTACACTGTAAAAATAATGCAGTTCGACATCATGGCTCCACCCTACAAAATCCTGAGATTTGTAGTTTTGTGAGGTACCAGTATTCTTTGGCAGAGAGGTCTAAAGTCCTAGTAAAGCTACACATCCCAGGATTTCATAGGGTGGAGCTACAGCACTTAAAGTGGTGTCAAACTGCATTATTTCTAGAATGTAGATGCACCCTTATTAGTTTGGTATTATTACTCAGGGTAGTTTCAGCATTTCACTGGAATCAGGAAATGTTAGGTGTATTGGGTGTGTAGTTGGTTGGCCAGTCATGGATCCAAATTCAGGGTGTATATGATCCTTTTCATCCAGTATAGTCATTGATACAATAAAACAAAGAATGAAAGGAGACCCAAGAGGCCTCATAAAAGTCTAGCGAGAAGGTTCTCCACACTCCTGCCTCAAGTGAATTAAGTGACTTAAAGAAAATTGACTTAAGCAATCCATTTGAAAGGTGAAACACTAGCACTTATATATCTTCCTGAAGATTGAATTAATATCCCAGATACAAAAAGGCCCTGTTTTCTTCAGTAGGAACATTAAATGGCTCCAAATAGAGAAAGTGATACTTATACCATTCAGTTACTTCCAAGAAATGATTTTTTTTGAAAGCAAGCTACTGTTTATTAAAGTTTTAATTTAATATTATTGACAAAACAGGTGTTCATGCAAACAATTCACATCCATTTCACACAGGCAGTTATTCAGAATCATGTCATAGCATTATGTCTGCAAATAATAACCAATTATGCCAGTGATGGTGAATCTTCAGCCTACGGTGGGCCTCCAACTGGTCCTCCATCTGCTTTTGCAGGCTCTGCCCCCATTTCCTCCACTGCTGTGCTTATCTGCAATCACTGATCTGAGATAAGAGCTGGGATTGTCTGCCTGTTTCTGGAAAAAAGGCAGAAATTCTGCTATTGTCCATCACTGATAAGAGTCAAGAAATTGTTACATTTATTATGTCTGCAAATTACGATCAATTATGCTCGGGATGGGGATTCCTTAGCCTATAGTAGTTCCAACTCTGGTCCACCAGTTCCCGCAGGTTCTGCCCCTTTCCTTCCAGTGTTAGTCTTACCTTAAATTAGCTGTTGGAGATAAGAGCTGGGATTTGCCTGCTCAGTGCTGAAGAAAAGAAAAGATCTTCAGTAATCAGAGATAGATGATTTAAAGGCATTTAAGCACTGAATGCCATGTGAAAAGCTGTCCTATTCAGACTCACTGCTTTCTCCATGAACAGTACAATGATAATAGAGGGTAGCCCCATCACTTTCTCCTTCACATGTTGACTGAACTTGCCTAGATAATAAGAGAAAGCCAGGACAGTGTGGTAGTTTAACTGTTGGACTAGGACTCTGGCAAGGCAGGGTTTGAATCCCTTGCTCAGCTGTGGAAAGTTACTGCATGAACTTGGGCAGGTCATATAACCTTAGTGAAGGGAAATGGTAAATCTCCTCTAAGTAAAATCTTGACAAGAAAATTCTAGGATAGGGCCACCATAAATCAGAGCTGACTTCAAGGCATGTGACAACAACAAAAAGATAATGACTGCATAGGGCTTCTGCATATGCATGTATTTCTGAATATACATTGTGTTCATGTATATACATGAATATGTATGCATCAAGGAGAAGGGCACTTTTCTCTAAGTGAATCTGTGTGATGGGGAGCCATGCCCTGTAATATGTAGTCATTTCAAACTTCTGTGGAATTTGTGTGTTGATGATGCCCATTAGAATAGTAAACATTTGGAAGATATGAGATCATGCTGTATGCATAATTTGTGGAAGCATCTGTCTTTAAGAAAAATGGGTGAAGCGAGAGGGATGTGATGAAGATGCTAATTTATCTTGCTGTCTTGCAGCTGGGGCAAGCTTTTCCTCAAAATAATACATTTTTCTTTCCCCAAGCTGAAGCCTTTGGGACAATTGTGAATGAAATACAAGACCTTGGAGTAATGGAGCTAAAAAATGAACTAACTTGTTGGGGGGAAATATCATAGTCCATTCCTTGTGCTTTTGCTACCAGTTGCCTTAGAATGAATGAAGCTACAAAAAACAAGCATCCTTTAAGAGTGATAGGACAGAGATAGAGGCTACTAGTTAACACCAAATACTGTTTTGTTCCTCTGTAGTCCCTCTCAAAATGATGACAAGAAGTGATGCTATGACACTTCCTGGTGCCATTTTGAGAGAGTCTGCAGAGGAAAATTGAAATCTTTGGGCTTATTATGGGATGTGGCCTGCAAGGGAATTTGGGAGAAAAATCATTCCCTGGCCCCCATTCAGTTTTCTACTCCTGTGGCAGTTAGAGAAAGGATGGACCTAAGATAATTCATCCAACAGATCCAAACTAAGAACTTGTGAAAGTTATATATTTAGGTCTTAGCTCCTATACTGAGTACGTATTCTAGCAGTTGAAATTCAAAATAAAACTTCCCAAAGTACTGAACTGAGCTCTCTTGGTTGATATGTGAGTCATTTGCATTAGATTAATAAGGATTTCTCACTTGCAGTGCTTCAAGCCCCTTCTCAATCATACTGTTGAAATCAGGCGTATATGAGAGGAAGATAGGAACAGATCTGTGTATGCAAGCATTTGTTGTGAATTCCAGTTTTGGTCCTGAAAGGAAATTTCTAGGCTGTTTCAGACCAACAGTATTAAATCTGCCTTCCTGAGCTACAGTTTTGCAGTAGTCTCTGAATGGTGGGCATCAGAATTCTAGGGAAAAGTATAATAAAAATGGAAAGGAAAGGAAACTAGAGTAGTTCTTAGCACAGCCTTGTTAGTCTGGAATATCAGTGTGCAAAGGGATCTTGTAGCACCTTTGAGACTGTGTGAAAGAAGTCAAAGACATAGCCGTGTTAGTCTGGAAAATCAGTATTCAAAGGGTTCTTGTTAGTCTGCAGAATCAGTATGTAGGCCTGTTACAGACTGCCAAAATAAAGCTGCTTTGGGTCTCTTTGGAGGTATGCTGTTTAAATGATGCATACATCCCAAGAATCCGGAAGCTGCACCAAAGCTGCACTCCGGTGCTTAGGAAAGGAGTGTGGCTTTGGCACGACCTCCGGACTCTTAGGACCCATGCATCATTTAAATAGCATACTTCCAAAGAGACCCGAATCAGTTTTATTTTGGCAGTCTGTAACAGGCCATAGAGATATCTTGTAGCACCTTTGAGACAAACTAAAAGAAAGAAGCTGGAAGTATGAGCTTTTGCGGACATGAGCCTACTTTCTCATGCATCAAAATCTGGGGGGGGGGGGGGAACCAAAATCCAAAACACTTCAGTCTCAGGCATTTTGGATTAGGGAGACTCAAGATGTAATATTAAAGAGAGTGCCTCTGGAACTTTCTCTTGATCTTTTTGTGGGTTCTTACTAGCTGTTAACCAGCATTTTAGATTAATTTATCTGGTTACTTATTGTTAATAAGACCACAAATAATTAAATCAACAGAAATCTAAATTACTGACATCAATCATTTTTGGTTATTGTTATATTAACCAAATTAAAGTAGAAATGTATACTTTCAGTCTTTAAGTACAAAACATTGAAAATATTTTGAAAACCTTTTGAAACAACCTGATTTTTCTGAACTCTTGACAATTTGATCATTCTAACACCAGATTTATTATTAAGAATGATATATCACGGATACTTTAAGAGTATGGGAAGCTTATTATAATCAATCATAAAAGCAGCAATGAAATAATCTCAAGAAATGTCACCAAGTTTTAATGCCTGCCAAGGCTGCAGAAAAATTGTTCAAGAGAAGACAAGAAGCCTTATTGAGTTATCTGTGTAATATTTTATCTTGAATCTTAACCTTTACCCCCTTGTGGATATGAAGCACTATACATCACCATCATCATCATTATTATTATTGGGGTGATTCCTTCAGACAGGCACACAGCTTTTTCAAATTTCATGTAGAAATGTGTGTAAAGTTAGTGTTGTGGTATTTCCAGCTGAATGGCTCCTGGCACTACCAATCAAAAGAACCCACACAATGGATTTCCTACAAATAGATTTCTTTTGATAAGAAAATAGTTGGAAGACAAGATAGGAAAACATAAGAAGGTTGTGAGGCCTGGTCCTAAGACTGGGCACACTGAGGCAGTCACCTCAAGCAGTATGCGCTGGATGGTGTGAAGGATGCAACATGGCAGCTCCTTGCTTACTTCTGTTTGTTAGAAGAGAACACTTTATGATCTAGGCAACATGCTCTATACTCCTTTAAGCTATCCTTACCTATGATGTGGGGTCCTCCCTTATCATTATTGTCTAAGTCAGATTCAACTATTAACTCAGTCAACTTCAACAGGTGGAAGGAAGGAGACCATTTTGTCTTTTACTTCAAGCACCAAAATGGCTTGTGTTAGTCTTGAGGTTTACTAATGGGAGAAGTTATTATGTGTGTGTGTTGTATGGCTTCAAGTTGTTTCCAATGCATGCTGACCCTGAGGTCTATCATAGGGTTTTCTTGGCAAGAAATTGTTCAGAGGAGGTTTGCCATTGCCTTTCCCTGAGGCTGAGAGAGTGTGACTTGACAAGGCCACGCAGTGGGTTTCATGGCTGAGCTGGGAATCAAACCTTGGTCTCCAGAGTTGCAGTTCAGTGCTGAAATCACTATGTAACACTGCATGACCCATCCTTAAAATTCCATGAACAAAGGCAGAAAATTGCCATCTCTGAAAGCAGCCATAAATTTTACAAGCATAAACTCCTTCCTTCTTTACTAGATCAAGATGACGTTGTCATTGTTTTTGTCATGACATGCCTTTGAGCAATTTTATTAATTAAGGAATGCATTTGACCCAAATAAATTTATTACTACTATGGCCAATAACCACAATTTACTGTGATTTTGGGTGGAATCCTTTCTTTTTTATCTGGGAGAATGACAAGAGCTTAAGAGGAACTAGTTACAAAGAAATGTTTAACTTCTAATTAATCCCTTTCAAGAGTAGAAAAAAGTATACTGTAGGTACATTATGATTCTAACTAAATGGGAGACATTATCACTCCTTTTGCAATGTGACTGTAAATTTTAGTTACTTACATAGTTACAGGAGTGGGGACTATTATTTATTTAAGAACATTAATAACATAATTTAAGTACTGTTTCTCTCTTTTTTAAAAAAAAATCTCAAAGTAATGTCAGATAAAACCAGATGCAATAAAACCAAGTGCTAAAAACAACAGAACAATAACAATAAAATAACAACACCACTTACTATTATATTTATTTATCTCCCACATTTTTCCCAATCTGGGACTTAAGATGGCTTGCAAAATTTAAAGCAGTTATAGTTAAAAGAAACTACATCCTAAAAAGATACAATATAAATATGCCATCAATAAAAGTCTATAAAGTTAAAAATATGAAAAAGATCAACAAGTGTAAACAACACAACACATGAAAGACCATTTCCCCCTGAGAATCAGCCTGCCAAGGCATAAAGATCTTTACTTGCTTATAAAAGGATAGGAAGGAAGGTCCAGGCCTTGGAACAGCTACCAAGAAGGCCCTCTCTCATCTTTCCAACAGATTATAGAATCATAGAGTTGGAAGAGACCGCAAGGGCCATCCAGCCCAACCCCCCTGCCATGCAGGAAATCGCAATCAAAGCATCCCTGGCAGATGGCCATCCAGCCTCTGTTTAAAGACCTCTAAAGAAGGAGACTCCACTGTAACTGCAAGGGTGGTGGGACTGAAAGAAGGGCCTCCCCAGAAAACCTCGACGTGGGCAGGCTCAGTTAGGCAGATACGATCCTTCAGTTAACTTGGAAGTGAACTGTATGGGGCTTTGTAGATCATAACAAACACTTTGAATTGTGCCCAGAAACAGAGTAGCAAACAGTGGAGCTATTGCAGTTCATGTAAAACAGCTAATTAAGAACCAAGGGAAGCTGACAAAATCCACAATCAGAGAAATAATCACAAAAATGCTTGGGTAAACAAATAAGTCTTTAGTGGATTGCAGGAACACCCAGCACTGGGAATCTGCCTAATTTCAAGAATGACATGATTCAAATGTTGGCTCATGCTGTGTCTCATGCTCTGACATTAATATCTCTAAAAAAATTAAATAACCGGAAGTGACTATTTTAGCTACTTTAAAGAAACTTGGAAAGTAAATAGCTGCCTTTTAAAGGTAACTTATGATAACTTCATTTTTGGAAACTGTGATGGTAATTAATTAGATCTAAAAGTAGCATTTTGTGTTCTGAGTAAGTCCATTGAAATCACTCATCTGTTGGCACTTCTAGGATTGTGTTGCAATAAGTGCTTGGAGTAGAGGTGAAATCAATCTAAAACCAAGAAATTTACTGGCTGAGCATGAACTACCTGTTTATCTCTTCAGCTTTTCTCTGTCTGTCAATTGACAACACAAGAGGCAGTGTAAATAGGTTACATGTGGAGATTTGGAAAAGTACACCTGTTGTCACCCCTGTGACTCTTCTTTTCTAGGAACTGATATTAGAATGAGATCAGGACGCTTGTCCAAACTAGTACCATTGAAGGGAGTGGAGCAGTTCCAGCAAAAGAAGTGGGAGTCAGGACTTTGCAGCTGGTGGCTTTCATGTCAGTGTGGTACTGAATCTCCTTTGGGACTCAGTGGAAACTGTCCAAGGTGCTGAATGTGTTTTAAGGTTCATACTCAGCACCCTGGACAACTCCTTAAAAGTTTGTACGGTCAGTTCTCTATATCCATGGATTTTGCATCCACAGATTCCAGCATCCACAGTTGAAAATATTTTTTTAAAAAAATATTCCAAAAAGCAGTTGTTTGATTTTGTTATTTTATATAAGGGACACCATTTTGCTATGCCACTTATATAATGGGACTTGATAATCCATGGGATTTTGGTAGCCACGGGGGTCCTGGAATCAAACCTCAGATATCAAAGGCCCACTGTATTAAAATCTAGATCACACTTAATGCTTGACTGCCATGGGGCTGCCACTGAACAGGGGAATGTAAATGGTGAAGGACCTGTTGGGTGGGAAAGGGCTTATTGGTGCTTTAGAAGGAAACTTGCAAAGGGAACCCCAAGGTGGAGTAGTGGTTTTTACAGAAGATGTATGTTTGAGTTTTCTGTGACAGTGGCATATGGGTGAGATAGAAACAAGGATCTGGGGGATCTGTATGAGGTGTGACACTGATTTTGGCTAATGTTCAGCCCTGCTCTTTCATATTCTAGATTTGGTGGATAGTAGTGGATGAGCATGTGGTGTAGTGGTTAGGTGTAAAAAGCTCTCACTTCAGATGTCACCTTGGCTATGAGCTCTCTAGCTTACAGGTGGGGAATTGCTTGACCACAAGGAGTTTTGGTCTACAAGTCTCACCATCTCCAGCCAGCATAGTTAGTACTAAGCAAATGTGGGATTTTCAGTCCAAAACATCTATCCCTCAACACTGTTGGAGCAAGTCTTAGGCAGTGGCAGCAGCTTTGATGTTGTGTACCTTCACGGCATTTCTGGCTTATAGCAACCTTAAGGCAAGCCTATTATGGGGTGCTCTTGGCAAAATTTGTTCAGAAACAAATGCTATAGCCTTTCTCTGATACCGAGATAGAGTGGCTTGCCTAAGGTCACCCAGTGGGTTTCCATGGTCAAGCAGGGACTTGAACCCGGGTCTTCTGAACTGTACAGTTCAATGCTGAAACTACTACATTGCACTGACTCTCAGCTTGAGCCAGATGACTGGAACTGCAGTTTGCCTGTCTGAAATGTGACTTCATAATAAAAATCTACACTATTTAGATTATTGCTCCGTGTGTGTGAGAGAGAGACAGAATTTTTTTTTGCAGGGCAGTGGAGTTGTATGCCAGATATTTGACTCTGACTCCAGCTCTTCTGTTTTTCTACTCTCCAGTTCTGACTCCCAACTCTTGATTCCTTTGTGGCATCACAGCATGTATCTTCATCTGAGTCCTGTGTTGTACACAGATGCACAATTCCCCCCCATCTTGAGTTATGGTAAAATGCTCAAATACATCTGACTTTATGAAAGCTTCTTTGATCTTTTGTATTTATATATTTTTAAAATTGTCAAAAAACAGTATAGAACATTATAAGTTTTTATCTTAAAGCCAGAGTCAGAATTAGTACACCTCTGCACACTCCAACTCCACCCAAAATTGCTTTAGATTCCACAATCTGAACCCCACCTCCACAGTCCTGATTTTTTTTTTTGGAAGCTTGTGTTCTAAATAAATTATCGTTGATAATGTGTGCCTAAATGGAACTTTCTGTTTTCATAAATCATCCCCATCCTGAATTAAGGATTGAGTATTTAAATATTTGTAGGTATCGATGATACTAACAGTGATGTATTTCTACTGTCAAGAATCTCTACTTTAGTTTTTCCGCCTGTACTCCCAGCTGTAAATGTTACGGCAGTGAAATCTACTTGAGCCAGATGGTTGGAATTGATTTGCAGGCGCATGCATAAAGCTGGAAGAAAATCTCTTTGAGAAATTAAATCCCACTTTGCTACAGCCTCTTCTTCACAAACAGTGAGAGTTTGATTACTCTCTACACATGCTTTGTGAGACTAACTTAAAATTTCTGTCTCTCTCTCTCACAGCCTTTTTACTCTTCAACAGTCTGCTTGGGATGTCCTGTCTCTCTCTCTCTTGAGAGGGCTGGGATAGTTATTTTTCAGACTACAACTCCTAGAAGCACTAGCCATGATGGCTAGTGGCTGGAAGATTCTGGAGTCCCAAAAGTAACTTTCCTGAGTTCTGAGAAAGAAGGTTAGCCAGATTTCTTGATTATGTCACAGGATTCCATATTTAAGACCTTGATGGGCATTTTCAGACATCTTGAGCCTTGGTAGCATCAAAGATAATATAAAACTAGGGTGAGAATCATGCAGCTTCCCAGGTATTGTTGGACTGCAAGTCCAAGCAACCCTAGTCAACACAGGCAGTGGTGAGGAATGTTGGGAGCTACAGTCAAAATCATCATCATCATCATCATCATCATCATCATCATCATCATCATCTTTATTTTTACCCTGCCTCTCTGTCAAAAGACAATTGTGGTGGCTTACAATTAAGAGTCCATACAAAACCCAATATCCCAGTTATCCCCTCCCTCCCCTAAAACATGAATTAAACCAATTAGTAATTAAAATAATCCATTAAAATAGACATAGACGAGTGAATGTGGCTACTGTGTATTCAATGAGATGATAGATTCAGTTGGTGGCTGGGTTTTCTATTCAGGAAATGCTTGTCGGAAGAGATCCATCTTGACAGCCTTTTTAAAGCTGTCTGAGGCCCTATACAGACAGGCCAAAATAAAGCTGCTTCAGGTCACTTTGGAGGTATGCTGTTTACATGATGCATGTGTCCTAAGGGTCCAGAAGCTGCACCAAAGCTGTGCATCAGTCCTTCGGATTGGATTGTGACTTTGGTGCAGCTTTCAGGCTCTTAGTACGCATGCATTATTTAAACAGCATACCTCCAAAGTGACCTGAAGCAGCTTTATTTTGGCCTGTCTGTATGGGGCCTAGGATCATAATATGACGGAGCTCCTCCAGCAGGCCATTCCATAATATGGGAGCGGTTGGGGGAAAAGGTCCTCTGGGTAGTTGCAGTCAGCCCGGTCTTTATAGGCTGCAACAGGTTCCTCCCAAAGGACCTGAATGTGCGGGGTGTATTATACAGAAGGAGGCAATCCCATAGGTAAGTTGGATCCAAGCCATGTAGACTTTAAAGATCTTAACCAACACCTCGTACTATGCCCAGAAACCAATAGGCAACCAGTGTAGCTGTTTTAGAATAGGTGTTATATAGTCATTTCTGTTTTTTTCAGTGACCAGCCTGGCTGCCATATTCTGAACTAACTGGAGTTTGTGGACTAAGCACAAGGGTAGCTCCATGTGGAGCGCATTGCAGAAGTTGAGTTGTGAAGTTACCAGTGCATGTACAGTGGTACCTCGGGATACGAAATACCCACGTTACGAAATTTCCGGGATACGAAAAAATCCCATAAGAAATAACTGTTCCGGGTTACGAAGGTTTTTTCGGGTTACGAAAAAATTTTTGGTGCTTTTCGGCGCTATTTCGCACGAAATCGCGGCTTTTCCCCATTAGCACCTATGGCATTTCGGCTTGCGAATGCTTTTCGGGTTACGAAAGCGGCCGCGGAACGAATTAATTTCGTAACCCGAGGCACCACTGTACTACCATTTCCAGGTCCCCCAGTTCCAGGAAAGGATCGAGAAGGCATGTTGTCCTCTTCACACTACCAAGGAGCTTGCCCACGTCCTCGGTACTCACAGACTCAAACTGATCCAGTACAATCTCATTCATGGGGTTACTGAACACCTCATCAGTTGGTTGTGCTATAATACCAGCGTTCAATTGGGCTCTTATGTGAGAGATTTCATCTGCAAAATAGTTGTTAAACACATCACAGCAGGCTGTTGTCGGGTCAAGCAATGGGTTCTGAGGAAGTGGTATATGAGTCAGCTCCCTTACTATGCTAAACAGTTCTGCCAGATGAGAATTTGGAGATGCAATACATGCAGAGCAGAAAGAATTATTTGCTGCACGTATTGCCATTCCATAGGAAAACAGAAATTTCCAGTAATAATAATAATAATAATAATAATAATAATAATAATAATAATAAGTTTTATTTATAAACCGCTATTCCGTGTTGATCATAGGGGTATACAGGTAAAAATTGCAATATAAATACAAAATACAGCATAAAAATTGCAATACATAAATAAAACGTCAATAAAAACATTTCAGAATACAGATTAAAACCATACATCAAATCCAGGCCAGCTAAATGTGCTCGGTAATGCTGTACATATAGGGGGGAGTCATATATCATCAAGGAGCATCAGGGAAGGCTTGCCGAAACAGGAAGGTCTTGAGTCTCTTTTTAAAGAGATCCAGGGAGGTGGCGGAGCAGAGTTCCTCAGGAAGGGTGTTCCAGATCCCAGGGGCCGAGATAGAAAAGGCCCTTTGTGAGATTGATACATATCTCGTTATCGGGATCCTCAACAGAGTCTTCCCAGACAACATGAGTGTGCGGGGCGGACTATATGGGGAGAGGCAGTCCTCCAAGTACCCTGGGCCCAAGCCATTTAGGGCTTTATAGGTTATAACCAACACCTTGTATTGTGCCCGGAAGCGAACAGGCAGCCAATGGAGATCATGCAGAATCGGTGTTATATGGTCGGCCCTGGGACATCCAGTGACCAACCTAGCTGCCATATTCTGCACTAGCTGAAGCTTCCGGGTTTGGCACAAGGGTTGCCCCATGTAGAGCGCATTACAGAAATCCAACCGAGAGGTTACCAGAGCATGTACCACTGTTTCAAGGTCCCCCTGGTCTAGGTAGGGTCGCAGCTGGAGTATCAGCCAAAGTTGGTAACAGGTGCTTCTGACCGTCGCATCTACCTGAGAAGTCAGCTGGAGTGATGAGTCCAAAAGCACCCCCAAACTGCAAACTGAGTCCTTCAGGGGGAGCGTGACTCCATTCAGGACAGGTGGACAAATTTCACCACCCGGACCGGGGGAGCCTATCACTAGTACTTCCGTTTTCTCTGGATTCAAGCTGAGTTTGTTTTTCCTCATCCAGCCCATTACCGACTCCAAGCAGGCATTTAGAGGAGAGATGCCATCCCTAGTTACTGCATCAGTCGAAGACACAGAGGAGCATATTTGAGTGTCATCAGCGTACTGATAATACTGCGCCCCGTGTCTCCGGATGATCTCTCCCAGCGGTTTCATGTAAATGTTAAATAGCACGGGGGACAGAATAGCTCCTTGAGGGACCCCAGATTTTAGGGGTCTCTTGTTGGAGCACACGTCTCCCAGCTGCACCATCTGGAACCTCCCAGAGAGGTAGGAACGGAACCACTGGAGTGCATACCTAACTCCCTCAGGCGTTCCAGAAGGATACCATGGTCAATGGTATCGAAAGCCACTGAGATGTCCAAGAGCACTAACAAGGCGTGTCTTGTCAAGTAAGAGTCAAGTTTCCCACCAATGGTGCTCTAGTCGTTGTCCAGCCCGCTTCATATTCCTAAACTCTTTGGTATACCATGGTTTATGGTTAGAAGTGAGTTGGAAAGGACACTTAGGAGGAATTGTGTCAATAGCCTTGGTAAGATTGTTATTCCAGGTATTAGCCAAGGCTTCGACAGAATCACCAGCGTTGCCAACCATTAAACCCTCTAGGGCTTTCTGGAATCCAGCTGGTTTGGAGAATCTTTTATGATTCCTACCTCTGATATAAAATGATGCAAAACTTTTGAAAATATTTTAACTATGAAGATTGTGATGTTTTCAAACCAAGCCTCGGTAACCTAACTCATAATACACTGGCATTCTCCATTAATAATACTCCAGAACTCACTCGTTGCACTTAAAAACAACAACCCCCCCCTCCCAATTCCATCTGTATGGGAATGCATGAGACTAGTAGAGTTACCATTTGTCTGCTCTCATAATTTGAGAGCAGGACACGATATTCGGCATTGCACAGCTTGAATGGTAGCTAATTGGGTAACATCTCTTTTCTTTGAAGGCATCTCTGAGCATTAGCCATTGTCAT
Organism: Sceloporus undulatus; assembly: GCF_019175285.1. Taxonomy (NCBI): domain Eukaryota; kingdom Metazoa; phylum Chordata; class Lepidosauria; order Squamata; family Phrynosomatidae; genus Sceloporus; species Sceloporus undulatus. Next base: position 28,624,342 of record NC_056526.1, read on the forward strand.
GAGCTGATAACTTCTAATACATGATTTATGTAGCTGGCTTCAGTTTTTATTGAATCTTTTAAAATACTGTCTTTCTTCTCTAGAAAGGCCACAATCATTAGAGAGACCACAGCCATTAGAAAGACCACACAGTCCAATGGGATTCCCAAAGTCCTGCTTCTCATCTCTTCTTTCTCTCCTCATATATCAGCTTCTCTGGACCTTGGAGGCTTTGAGCTAAGTGGGCCTTTTTTCTTTCTTTGTTTGCACCTGTCTGTCTCCAATCTCTTTTCATCAATATGCTGAGTTCTGCTGCCTTGAGCCAGTGCTTTGCCATCATGTTGTTAAATTCCAAAATAATGAAAGGAGCCCTTTTTTCTGTTGTCTTCATTCCCCTGTAAATTGTTAGCTTTGTTTCTTTATGATTCAGACAGTCTGAAAGCATTTAGCCTCTGTTTTTAATCTCTTGTGTTTGATGGCCAGGGTGTTTACTTTTAAAAAATGCAGGCTCCACTGATATTTATTCTCTTTGCTACTTAACTTTCCTCACTTCCCTAAAGTCTGCTTATTTTTGCTTTATAGGCCAGCATGTGTTCTCTCTGATTAGTCTGCTTAATCTTTTATCTCTTCACTTTCCATATTTGTGATCACTTCCTGTTGTGCTCTAGGACACACTTGAAGACTTCTCTTCAAAACTTGTGCAATTTCCAACAGTTTTGGGAGGGCTCCTGTGCCTTTAACAGTTGCTTTCCTTCTTGAATTATTGTTCATATTGTTCAAGGCACAGAACCTTTGTAATAGGAAGAATTTGGTAGCTTTATCCACCTTTTTGACAATGTTGACAAGCTCTTCCATAGCTGGAGTTCTACATTAAAATCTGTGGTCCTGTCTGCACTGGCCAGGATACTCTGGGGGTTGCCCCAAATATTCTGGTCCCACAGTTGCTCTAGTCTACTGCTGCAATCTCAGAATTGTTTACTGTCTCCATCAGAGTGTGGAAGTGGTCCTGTTTGGATGAAAACTTCCAGCATTCTCAAGCAGTTCAGGAGACAAATGCAACTCTTCCCCTAAGTTGTCCTACACGCCACTGTATCCTTTTTACAACCTTGCAAGGTAGAAAAGAATGAGAAATAGCAAGTGAGCTAGAGTTACCCACTGAATTTAATGGATGATTGGAGATTGGAACCAAGGCTTTAGCCCATCATAGTCTGCTGCTGAGGAGCTCTTTGTATTGTTTCAGAATCACTTTATGTATTTCATGTGTGTTTTAAGAGAGGAGCTCTTTTGCTTCCCAGAGGAGAGACAGATTTTTATTCTACTTTAGATTTTTTGAAGTGGTATTTTATTTCTCCCTCTGTTATGCACATGCAACCTTGGTGATTTTAATGGAAAGCCTCGCATGTAGCCCGAGAGTAAAATTTGTTTTCACTCTTTTAGATTCTTGCTTTGTATGAACACTTTGACTAGCACTAAGAAAAAGGTATGATTTATAGTGCCGATATGCCCTTGGACCATGGAAGTGTGTTTGAAGTACAGCAAGAGATACAGCTCTCTGAACAAGCTTTGCATTAGTTGGTATCTTAATGGGCTCTCTGTCAAAATGGGGATTTTTCATTCTGTTTCATAGGACCATGAGCATATAAGCTTTGCTCAGGTGTTACTTACCATGCTTTCTTGAACACTGGAGTAACTATCCCCATTCTGTCACGGAGGTAGCTGGGGAGGAGGAGGTTGTCAACATAAGTAAAAAACCAGAAAACTCAAGAGATCTGGCTCACATACAGTGATGACATTAAAATGGAAAAATACAATTTACGCCTCCAAAAAGGGGAGTGGCTAGGGAAAGTGGCCAATGGAATGCAAACACCACAAATATAATCATTGAAGTGTAAATAATTGTGTTTGAGCATTTCTTTAGATAAGTGAAGAAATTGTGGTAACAAATGACACCCTTTCAAATAAGAGTTTTGTTCCTCAAATGCAAATTTCAGTCCCCAAATTTCTCCAGAAAGTGAGATACTGAAAATTATTTACACTTCAAACTATTATATTTGCTGTGTTTGCATTCCCCTGACTGCTTTCCCTGTCCCCCTTTTTTATAGGCCTAAACTGTATTTCTAAATGCCCAACTGAAGTTTTAAGTTACTGCAAAGCTAAAAATTTGGAAAGTGAAAGGAAATGGGGAGGCATTGCTTCATTTTGCACCCCATCCTCAAAGCTTTATTCCTGCTCCATCGTGTCCTTCTTCACATGCAAAGCAATGTGGCTGAAGAAGAAAGTTTTCTGTTTTAATTGCCATCTCTGTGTGAGCCAGATCTCTTGAGTTTTCAGGTTTCTTACTTGTGTTGAGAACCTCCTATGAATCCCTCCTTTTCAAATGGGTTATCTTTCAGGAGAGGAAATAATGAAGGCAGGACTAAGTGCTTTTCTGTTCCCATGTTTAAGAAAGTGTGGTGAGTAATGCCAGAACCAGGATTACAAAATAGGACTAGAGTTTCATTATAACCATAAGGCAACTTATTTATGTTTTGTTGTTGTTGTTGTTAACTGCCCTTGAATCAACCCTGACTCATGGCGACCCTGTGGATAAAAAATCTCCAAGCCCCTCTGTCTTCTACTGCTCTGCTTAAGCCCTGTAAGTTCATACCTGTGACTGCCTTAATTGTTTCTATCCATCTAGCATGTGGTCTTCCTCTCTTTCTATTCAGAAACCTTTTCCTTGAGACCTTTCCTAGTATTATTGTCTTTTCTGATGAGTCGTGCCTTCTCGTGATACAGCCAAAGTACGAAAGTCTCAGCTTGATCATCGTGACTTCCAGGGAGATTTAAGGCTTGATCTGTTCCAGAACCCATTTGTCTGTCTTTTTGGCTGTCCATGGCATCCTGAGCGCTCTTCTCCAGCACCACATCTCAAATGAGTTGATTTTTTTTCTTATCCTCTTTCCACACTGTCCAGCTCTTGCATCCCTACATGGTGGTGGAAATACATTTGCTTGGATGATTCTAACTTTAGTGCTCATTTGCATGCTTTTACTCTTTAGGATTTTTTCCAGCTATTTCACGGCTGCCCTTCCCATTCCTAGTCTTCTTCTGATTTCTTGGCTACAGTCTCCATTCTGTTCTATGTTATGCCTTAGTTATTGCAAATAGGAATTACATGGAAGGAAATGATTTGAGTCCAGCACACTTGGTGCCATTGTAGAAAGTCTGGCATAGAAAGCAGTCATGTGGCCCTCCAGAGATGGTTGGATTGTGAATCCCAGCAGTTCTAGTCAGTGTAGCCAATGAAATAGTCCAACAACATCTGGAGGGCTGCTTGATTACTGTTCCTGGGCTGGATAGTTAATGGGGAATGAAGAGTACAATCCTAAACATGTTTGCTTGGAAGCAAGCCACATTGATTTCACTTAGGCTGATTCCAAGGTAAGTGGATATAGTGTTGTAGCCTAGGAAAAGCAATGTAACTGTTCTCTATTACTTGTAGACTCTGTTGCTTTGCAGCTTGATTATCCAAATTAGCAGTGGGCACAAGGTAATTCTTGATCTGTAGGTAGGTCTTTAGGTGATTTGCAGTAGATGGGCCAAGATCTATGGCTCCCAGTTCTTTAACAATAGATTTGGCTGCACTGGTATGTAGAACACCAAAGATTTCTATTAATCAGTGCAGCAACAATTCAACGGCAGAGTTGGCAAAGATAATGGGGATGAAAATGAATGGGATGCTCATGAAGCTCTTGAGGGAGTATACTGCCTGCTCTGATTTACATTGTTAAATACAGCTAGGATAAAGAATACTGATTTGTAACAGGGTTTTCCCCAGGCCATGAGGTGGGGGGGAGGAAGAATATGGACGCTAGGTTGTGCTAAAGGGAACAGTGCAGATTTGATTCACTGGTCAAGAATTTTCTAGCATATGGGACATAATTCTTGTTTGCTCTACACCCATATCTGGAAGATAGAATGTTTTACTCAGGATGATCAAAGTGTGGACCTCCGTATTTTGTTTGCAGTTCCTAGCATCTCTCACCTCTGACTCAGGCTGGTGGGAATTGCAGTCCAATAACATCTGAAGGGCTATATTTTGTCCACCCTTCCTTTGGGTACTTAGCCTGTTTTTCAAGAATATGAGGCACATCCATTTGGAAATAGTTCTGGATTCTGCATTTTAAAAAGGTCTGGGAAAGTATTTGCTTCTTGCTCTTCTCATTAAAGTGGTTCCTTGAGTTTGCATGGCACGTTGTTTTTATGCTAAATTTTGTGAAACTAAAGTTGCTTGGGAACCCAATTCTGGAATTGGCATTATAATTATGGGTGTGTGTGTGTGCAGTGAAACATTATCACACTTACCTTTTGAAAAAGGCATTGGGAAACTAAATTGTATCATGAAATTGAGACAGCAAGGTTAAATCTTCCAAGACCTTGAGTTAGATAGAGTTGGATACCCTCAGGATACAACTAGTATTCAGTGTAACACAGAGCACATTTCACAGTTTGTTTCATATAAGAAGTGTGCAGCACAAGAAGTAGCCGATAGACTTTAGTCTTTCCTATCTATGGCAATAGCTACTTGGATGTTCGTCTTTTATAATTTTGCAGCTGCCTCCATAGGAAGAGTGTATGCTTTAAATGGAGTGAACGAATACCCAGTGCACAGAAAAGGAAATGTCAGGGCACAGGATTTCTCCATGGATGAAAAGGAGAGGCTTTTTTAGTTTCAGATAATAAACAGAGCATTAGAAGAGAGGATTTCTCTTTCCTGCCAAGTGACTGGAGGCAGGAGAGAAACAGCAAAGGGAATTGTTACACAGTTCTCCTTCATCTGTAGGATAACCAAGAGGACACACTGTGAGCAACTGACAATCCAATCTAAAAGTTAACTAGGGTGCTTTACAGACCACCCAAAAAGGGCGGTCTGCCGGTGCCTCTGTTTCTGCTGTCAGGAAGCCTCAGGGTCCAGACGGCAAGGCTTCCTGGCGGCCGAAAAAAAGCCCCAAAAAGGGGCTTCTTTTTGTGCAGTGAAAATGACGCCACAAGGCGCCAATGGCGCACTCGGAGCATCATTTCCGTGGCGTGTGGATGCTAAGCGTCCGCAACGTCAAAATGGCAGCGCCCGTGTAGAACGGGCACCGCCATTTTGTACATGCTCGGTGCGTACTAGGGTTAGGGGTGTCCAGAAAGGACGCCCCTTTCTAACCCTAGTACATGCGCGGCACGTACTTTCCACCTGTGCGGAAAGGGCCTAGGATAAATTAGAAAAGCCTGGACAAGCTTTTGGCTTCCCAACTGGGCCCTAAACATGGGGCACCCTTAGGTCTAATGGCTGTCCAGCCAAATTTGCCATTTGTGCCTTTCTCCAGTGACTGGAAGGGGAGTTCTTGATGCTTGAGGACAGAGATTATGGGAAGTTTTGTCATTTATGTAGAAATGTGTTTTCTGGGGGCCAACAGTTTGATTTCTGAGATAATTTGAAGGATATTAATTCCACCTTTCAAAGAGGTTCTTTGAGGTGGGGGGATTGCAGGGGCTATGGAGGGCATAGCAATGCTCTTAATCTAAGATATGAGCTAGGGTAGCCACAAATCCCACTTTGTAGAAGACAGCCCTGTATTTTAACATGTCTACTCTCTCTGAAGGGCTATTCAGTTCGAGCTCATTGGGAAGGTACAGAACCCTCAGAAGAAGTAAGAATAGATTGAGCAGGCACACACAAGTCACTTGGTCACAGTATGAGTGTATCTACACTGTAGAGATACTGCAGGTTGACACCACTTTAACCATGGCTCCATCCTACTGAATCCTGGGATTTATAGTTTTGTGAGGCACCATCACTCCTTGGCAGAGAAAGCCAAAGACCTTATAAAACTACAAATACTAGGATTTCATAGTATTGAGCTACCACTTAAAGTGGTACCAAACTGTATTATCTCTACAGTATAGATGTACCCTTAGAAGAGATTATAGTATTTAGAGGAATTCTTTATAAATTTGCATCTATATCAGGATCTGGGATCATCCAGCCCTCCCGATTTTGTTGAACTAGAAATTTTAATATTCCTCACTGTTGGGTGTGTTGCTAAGGATGCTTTCACTTGCAGTCCATCAACATCTGAATTCCTGTTACAGATCTACACTTATAAATCAGCATCTACAAATTTGTCTCCTTTGGGATAGAAATTCCCTGTTATCGGGCATTGTACAGCAAGACACCCTAATCTAAGTTAATGTTTCTCTAGAGAAGAATAATGGTAGCCACACTTGAAGACCCTAGCCAAACTTTTGCTGCAGAACTCCAAATCTACTCTAGTCAATGGGGAAATAAATTAAATGCACTATAATCAGTATCGCACAGTTGCTTCACCTGTGGTCTTTAGCTGCCTGTACAGGGCATAAATACCCTAAAGGTACCAGAACCCATCTGATTTTGGAAGCTATGCATGGTCAACCCTGGTTAGTATTTGAATGAATACCAGGTTCTGTAGGCTATATTTCAGATGAAGGAACTGGCAAAACCATCTTTGAGTATTTCTTGCCTAAGGACTTCATTAGACAAAAGTAGAAAAGCAGAATTTTAACAGAATAAAAACATCTTTGGCCAGTCACACAATGTCATCTCTGTCCTGCTGCCGCCTTGCATTCCATTCATTAATGTAGTGTACCTTTTCATTGACAGGCAAAACCTCACTGCTATTCCAGTACTGCCTTTGTGCAATAGGTCCCTTCTGCTGCAGTTCCACTTTTCAGGCAGTCATGTGGTGTGAGTTGGCAAGATTTTTATCCTCCCCCCATCATTGTGATCATGGCAGCCAACACCTTCTCAAAGCCACCTGCTGTGTGTACATCCACACAACAGCTAGCTTTGGTGCCTCAGCAGTGATTGCACAGGGCTGCTGTATGAATGTCCACACAGTAGCCCTGAATTTCAGGAGGAGGATGGAGCAGTGATCATGGTAGTCAACACCTTTCTGAAGCTGGCTGCTGTGTGCACATTCACATAAGAGGTGGTTTGCAGCTGCAGTTGCTCATTTCCACTCTTCCTCCTGGAAAGGTGGTGTTTGGCAGTGCTGAAAACAGATCACGCAACCATGGATCACCGTGCTATTTTGGGGAACAGTATGACAAGAAATGATTCCAAACTGTCATGCTTCCATTTTTAAACTAGTGTGATTGTAGCGGGAAAGCAGGCTGATGTGATAAGTCCCAAGAAAACCCAATGAAATTGATGGGGTCACCTTAAGTCAACTGGAGACTTGAAGGCACATGCGCACACACTCACTTAGCTGCATTGCTGTGGAATGAGACCGGTAAGTCATTGCTGACCATCATCCACAATAGTGTGGGCAACTTGTATTTGATAGCTAAAACAGTCAGCTAAAACAGATTTTAAAACTTATGTATGTAGAGGGGTGTATGTCTCTCTGTGTGTGCTTATGTGTCAGATCTTAGTGATGTTACTTCAATTGAACTAGAAACCCCAGATTCCCCTAGTCAGCAAGGCTACTACTGGTCATGATGCTTGGGGATACTGGGAGTTGTTATCTCTCAAAAGTCACTTTAGTGGGCTCTGACATGCAGCATGGCTAATGGACAACTTGGGTTGAAAACACAGCTTTGGTGGTTCAAAATGCTCAAGTGACTAGCCTTTAATGAGACTGTGGGTCAATGTCTTTTGCTCTGCCCTTCACCAAATGACTTTTATTGTTTTTGGTCCTCTTTATTTCTTTTCTTGATGCCTGTCTGCTTTTTTTGGAATACTGCCTGAAACATCAGCTCACTAATAGGAAAAACACTTGTGAGCGCTGTGCTTAAGTCATGGGCTTTCACGTCCCCCATCTTTCAGCTGTTCCCTTAAGGCTATTCCAAGAAATCTAGGTGCAAGATAAGATAAGTGAGGTATTTACTGGCACTGGTGAAAGGCGTAAGTTGTGAATGTTTTGACTACTGTGCTGTATGGTATGTAGGGAAAGAGACTGAGTTCTAGATCCAAGTTTGACAAATACAAAGTGAATCAAATGAAAGCCTTCTATTGTACACCTTGGCAAATTTTAGAAGTACGAGAGCACATCTGAGTGCAGGAGGAGTGCAGCAAGGCTAAACTGGAACAAGATGTCTGTTTAAAAGGAAAACAAACCTTTTCCTGTACAGATACAACCAAACTAGGTTAGGTCAGTCTAGTGTCTCCTTCATTACAGAGTTGCAATTCATTCAGTATTGCAATCTACAGAGCAGTTGTCCACAGATTTCCTGAGTCTCTTGACTCAGACTGCCAGAGCAGATATATATTATGATACATCATTTGGTCCACCTGGCGGTTATATAGTGAATGGGGTAAATGCATACAGATAGTAATCAAAAGATAAGGAAAGTCCTACATCCTGTAGTGTAGTGGTTTGTTGGACTAGGACAGTGGGAGACCAGGTTTCAAATCCTCACTTAGCCATGGAAACCCACTGGGTGACCTTGAGCAGTAGTAAATCATTACAGTTCCAGGTCTTGATTACATTTTCTCACTGCTTTTTATGAGAATGAGTGCATTATATCTGCTGGAGACAAAATACTTTTCTCTGTTTTACTAATGTTAATACTTGCTTCTGTTTTTATTGGAGGGTGGGTTGCCTTCTCATCAAACTGGGCAAGTGGTCCTTACAGCTCAGATGCTGCTTTATGTTTCAGTACCTTGTAATTCCATTTGCAACAACAACAACAAAAATTAAAAACTAAGGTCAATTTGTAGTTACAGTCACCATTCTGTTTCCACAATAGATGATGGCTTCCATGTTAACAGGATGGTAAATCCAATCTGGATTTTAGTTTGAATATTAATAGAGCTATCCAAGGTACCCCCTGTACAAGCCCCCCAGGGTGTTGAGATCATCTGGAGAGGCCCTTCTCTCTGTCCCATCACCCTCTCGGGTGCGTTTCGTGGGAGCAGGAGAGAGGGCCTTCTCAGTGGCTGCTCCCAATCTTTGGGACTTCCTCCCTAGAGAGGCCAGGATGGCTCCATCCCTGCTATCTTTTCAGTGGCAGGTAAAGCATTCAATCAGTCATTTAGGTTTATTTGCCTGTGGCACAATGTCCATTACAAAACATTACAAAAGCACTACAGAAAAAAATATAATAATACAACATGCTACCAGCATGTTTACAAGAAAAGTATCTACAGATATATAAGAAAATTATTATTATTCTTTATTGAGTTTTATTATATAAAAATAAAAAAAGAGAAGGAAGGAAAAAAAAAGAACAGAAAATAAAGGTTAAAGAAGAAAAAATAGTGAGGAAAAATAGTAGAGGGAAAAAAGAGAATATATTTGTCTATATGCGCACACACACACACACACATATACATTTAAATACAGAAGGAATTTATCTTCTATATAGATAATCATACCCAGTCATTGTTCCAGCGTTAAGACACTTAATGTTATTTTCTTGTTTATCATATTGTATTAACCAAAAACATGAAAAACCCACTAAATAAATGTTAATACTTCTATCTTTAATCTAACCTTTCATATAGTATTTGTATTGTCACTGCAACCATAACCTTTCAACCATCTTCCACTTGTTTTCAAATTACCCAATAATCATCATCATCATCATCATTGTCATCGTCGTCGTCATCATCATTATTATTATTATAAACCACTAAATAGGTTTGGCATCTTGAACAGTTCTTTTTTTCTTGCTTTTTTAAATTAAAGATTTTCAGACAATGCAAAACAATAAGTTCAACTATGGAAAAACAAAACAACAAACATGGATGGGGGTTTTATTATGAAAATAGTACACATATTGCTGGATAAACTACAAGGCATCTAAAGTTACTATGTTATTGTCATTATTCGGACATTTGTCAAGATATCTTTCCAAAATCCCGACTTCTACAAAGGAGGTTTTACATGTGAATTGTTATTGATGTATTCAATTAAGTGGAACAATTTCTCATGAAACAGCAATCTCTGAATAAAGATCAGAGGCAAAACCAGAGTGGATTAATCACCCCATTGATATAGAAGCTACAACAAGTGTGTGTGTGGGTTGTGGAGAAGAATATGACGCTTTTTAAATTTTAAAAGTTAAAAATTATGAAATGTTGCCCCAGGTCACACTGGGGATACCACGCTGATGCTTGCAGCCTGTGGGCGACACCATGCCCACCACAGCTTTAGGGCTAGTCTGTTGACTTTTAGATTGGTTTTAGAGGGATTTTAATAATGGCTAATGGAATATATGCAGAACAGGAGTGAATCATTAGGAATGGGGACAGAATGTATCTTTGGGGAATGTCTGCTTTGAAGGCTGGTTGCCTTCCAGCAAACTTGTAATTGCTTCCCCATGAAAAACTGCTACACAGGCAGACATAGCTAGAAGAAAGGAAGAACGTCCCTCCATATATATCTCCGCGTACAGAAGTTGGTGATGTAATGGGGATTTGATTCATAGCTGACTGCTGTTCTCACAAGTCACCTTCAGGCACTGGAAGAGCGTGCTTCCCTCCCTCCCGCCTGGCAACCGAGTGTACTTCCCTCCCTCCAAATGGGCAGACGATTTACTACTTGACAGGTAGCTCACTAAACTGGCTAGAGTCAGATGGCTTGTCTGATCCTTACTTGGACGCATCCATTTTTCTCATATCCTCACCCAAGAGGAAGTGGAATCAGGCTCACTGAGCACTGTGTGTTTAACAAATGCTTTGCTGGGTTACAAGAGTTCAAGTATTAAAAATTTATTTCCACCAAAGCTGAAGCAGCATTTAAAAAAAATGAAATAGGCGATTTATGGACTGGGAATTCCTCCTGGCTTTGGAAGAATTGTATCCTACGGCTTTAGTATCTCAAATGCTACTTGTGGAAAATAAGCTGTTATCACCAGCTGGGTTGGTCTTCCAGGGAAGTGGTCTGCCCAGGGGCCTTTTTGTAGCGAACAATTACAATTGGCCTTCAGTATTCACAGATTCTGTATCCACAGATTCAACTATCCATCATGTGTGTGTATGTGTGTGTGTATTCCAAAAACAAACCTTGATTTTGTCATTTTGTCATTTTATATAAGGGACACTATTCCTATGGGATCCTGGAATCAAACCCTAGCAGATACCAAGAGCCCACTGTGTAGTGCTATGATTCTACTTTAACAGCACTGATTCCATCCTATGGACTCTTGGGATTTGCCATTTAGGGAGGAACATTTAGAATTCCCAGCAAGACAGCTCTAATGACCTCACCAAACTACAAAGCCCAGGATTGCATAGGAAACAGGCATGACAGAGAGAAATCATATCACTTCGTTTATGAAGTGTGAAAGGGTGCCAAAACTCTAGAGCAAAGCTTTGGGAGAGAGCAGTTGGCTTCCATGTCAATGGGGTGGTGGGAACTGGCTCTTGATTTTAATCTGAATTATATAGGAGCTACCAAAAACATCCAGCTTGGCCATGGAAACCCAGTGGGTGACATGAGGTTCAGATTATGGCGGCATTTATGCTGCAGAATTAATGCAGTTTGACACTGCTTTAACTGCCATGGCTCGATTCTATGGAATTCTGGGATTTGTAGTTTTGTGAGATATTTAGCCTTCTCTGAATTGAAAATTAAATTGAAAACAAATCAAGAGAATTGGTTAATGCATGCTTACCTTCATCAGAAGTATGTACTGAGGTCATATTGAAAAATAACTTACTTCCACTAAAAATGGTTGAATAAAACCATTCTCACTAGTGATTTAAGTGGTAATTTTAATCATTAAAATAGAGTCATTGAGTGAAGTGGCTTAAATTACAATGTAAATGGCATCAACCCTAAGGGTTAATTTTCTAAAATGAGCAATGGGAACAAATTATTTTAAAAGTAAATTCTTCAGCTCTGGAGAGAAAGCAGGACCATGGACCCTTGCTCTCAGATAAAGGTTTACTATCACTATGAATAGCTGAAAAGTTTTGGAGAGAGGATTCCCTGTACTCTTGAACTAAATGACTTGCAAACACAATGGTTGAGGCACAACCAGAGATTCTTTCAGTGAGATAGCAAAGAAATGTCCACTATTTTTGTTTGCAAAGATTTAAAGAATTGAAACTGTTTTGTTCCTGTTTTGTGCTGCAGTCTTGGAGAGATACTTGTAAAATCATTGCTCAGAAAGATAATATATGTAGGACTTCAATGGTTTATGGGACTTAACTGGGAATTCAGTTCTCAAGAGGTCTTCAGGAAGGGTCAGAGGCAAACATGTAGACCAAATCAGGCCAAAGGCAAGGTCGAGATCGGCAAAGGGAGATCAGAGAGGCTGGAAGAAGGGAACATAGTCAGCAGCAGTCAGATGGTTGGGTCCCAAAAGGCAAGACATGGTCAAGAGTATGCATGGCAAAAGCTGCTGCTGTTCTTCTTTCTCGTTTTCTTTTTTGATACCTAACCTTTCATCTCAAACTGGGATTTAAGGTGTCTTATGAATTAAAATGAATGCAATATAGTTAAAATGGACAAAAAAGCATTAAAACAAGGAAAAATATTTAAAAAATAGTAACCCACCACAGTATAATTAAAACTACCTATTAAAAATCCCCTTTTGAAAACATTATATTCTCCCAAGCCTCTGCTTGCTGAGGGAGGGAAGGAAGGTTGAGGGCATTTGAGCCTCCCTAGGAAAGGAGTTCCAGATACTGGGGCAGCATCAAGAAGACCCAAACAAGTAGCTAATACTGAGGAACCAGCCTTGAAGCAACAATTTTTCTAAGAATGGACAGGCCCTCAATTGGCTCTCCAGAATACCTGATCTAGCAGGCTTCACCTGAGAGGTTTTTGGCTGCTTCTATCAAAGGACAAGATGGTAATTCTCAACCCCAATTACATGGGCAGAAGTGAATAGGCCTGGCTGTTGAATTTCTGTTTTACCACAAGTGATTTGAATTACTTCCTCCACTGCACCTGAGAGCAGCAGGCTAGTTTAGAGGCTAACTCCATCTTTTAACTGAAGTGAATAGCTGGGAGGCTACAACTGTGCTCCATCATCTGTTTCCTGAAGTGATTGCCAAATGGTAGGATTAGCCCTGGCTGTACTACCATTTTCTGGACATGATCTGGCAGTGCAGCAGTGATTGGACAAACAGCTTTTTCTAACTGAGCGCTGCCCTGCTGGCAGAGAGCCCTGCTACCAGAGTTCCTAGTTCAGCATGCAGCTGTGCTGCCTCAATTTCTGATGTAAAAATGTCAATTTTTTTCATACTCTATGAGAAAAGTGATGATGCTCCATTGACTAAAATGTCAGCTACCTTGAAATTTTTCAGATTTTGGGACTTTTCTGTGAAAATATCAATTTTTTTGCACCAAAAATTGTTTCCTGCAGCAAACAAACACTTGTTGGTGGTTATTTTTTTGCACAAAACCTTTTTATGTTTTTTCTTTGGGGAGGGAGTCTTAAAATGAAAAAAGTCATGAAAGGAATTCCATTATAAAGGAATTTCAATATAGTAGGCCCCTTGATGTCTACTGGGGCTCGGTTACAGGATCGGCCCCTCATGGATACCAAAATCCATGGATGCTCAGGTCCCACAAAGTAAAATGGTGTGACTTCAAGCTATGGTTGAATCAGCCATGAAATTATCCACTGTCATGAGTTTCCTTTCACAGAAAAACTATCTTTGTGATTGAGAGCTATATAGTGTTAATGCATTTTTAGGACTTTTCTTTCCTGGTAAGATCCATTACATGCTTTCTTCAAGGGTTATAGAAATGATGGGGAAAGCCTTACATTTATCCCTGTTGATATTCTGAAGGATTTGTAGTCAGGTCTGGGAGCTGTATTCCAAAACTATAACTTTTTCTAGTTCTGATTACAACCACCATAATAGTAAGGAGTGTGGGGAAAGACAGGATATAACAATCTATTAGGTTTAGGTTGAAGAATGGTGGAGTATCAAAAAGGAAGAATCACTACACTACAAGCATCTGATGGTAAGCAGTGGGTTTCTTCCTCCCACTGAGCCAGGAAAAATGAAATGCAGAAATATACAGTGGGTGACACCAGGCTTGAAAGCAGTACATTTGAAAAGGAACTAGAGGTCTTAGTAGACCAGAAGTTAAACTTGAACTAACAGTGTGATGCAGTGGCCAAAAAAGCCAAGGTAGTTCTCAGCTGTGACAACAAGAGTATGGTGTCCAGATTGAGGGAAGAAGTAGTGCCACTCCATTCCACTTTGGTCAGACATCATCTGGCATACCTGAACTGGACACCACAGTTCTAGAAAGATATTGAGAATCTGGAACATATTTAGAAAAGAGTGAGCAAGTTAGTACAGTAAAAGGTCTTGAAACCAAGCCCTGTGAGGAGTAGCTTATGGAGATGGGTATGCTTAACTTGGAGAAGAGAGGATTTGGGATGATATGATAGCCATGTTTAAATATTTGGATGGAAGTATGATTTCTGCTGCTCCAGAGGATAGACTACAAACCAGTGGATTTGATTCACAAGAAAAAAGATGCCACCTAACATTAGGAAGAATTTCTTGATTGTAAGAGCAGCCCAAGAATGGAATAGATTGCCTCGGACAGTGGAATAGACTGCCTTGAAGGGTAGTGGACTGTCCTTCGTTGGAGATCTTTATACAGAAGTTGATTGAGCATCTTTCAGGAATGTTTTAACTATGTGTTCCAGTATGGCAGGGGGTTGGACAATATAACACTTGCAGGTTCTAAGGTTCTATGATTCATTGATTCTATACACACATAGCAAGCAAGGTTCCTTTTTGAAACTTGCCCAAATACCTTGGAAAAGTTCTTTTGGAGGACAATAAAATCCCACAACCAGCATAACCATGGTAGTTATGAAATGAAACCCTATAAGGGTGCAGTGTGGATATGCCCTTTCTAATTTAAACTTAAGTATATTCTCAAAAGCACCCACAACATAATGTCTGACAGTATTCAGTGGCACTTTTTATCAGGCAACTCAATGAAGGATGTGCCTTAGGCATAGTGGTAGGACATAGAAAAATGTGGTGGCTTCTGAGAATGGAAACTCCTCAGGAGGACATTCTAGAAGGAGGCCTTTTGTTTGTCCTGGATCTATGTCATTGGGGGTCCTTTATAATAGAAACTTGTAGGAGAATATTTTCAGAAACACAGACATGTGCAAATATGCTGCTGCAAGCAAAGGACAATAGAAATATAGGCAATGTGCTTAGATAGTCCCATCATGGGATTAAATCTGTATCCCATCACCAATCAGGTAGCGAGAGTTGCAACCACAAGGCAGGTAAATGGAAAGGCTGGTACTGACATATTGTGTTCTGCTTTTCCTTAATTGTGCTTGTAATATAAAACAGAAAAATCAG
This sequence comes from Sceloporus undulatus, assembly GCF_019175285.1. Lineage (NCBI taxonomy): Eukaryota > Metazoa > Chordata > Lepidosauria > Squamata > Phrynosomatidae > Sceloporus > Sceloporus undulatus. The sequence continues at coordinate 28,639,640 of NC_056526.1, forward strand.
AGTTTTCGTTTTTGCTGAGAGTGTGTACTATAACTTAATTACTTGTCATCAAAGCTACTTGAAATGTTGAAAGGAAGGTGTGAGATGAGTAGACAGGACTGTTAATGCTGTTTGTAAACCCATGGATGTTTTCCTAATGAGATTCTCTTTCATGTATTAGAAGGTGGATAAGAGGATGGTGGCCATGCTGTTCGAAATGCTAATCAGTTGGACTGCAAAGGTGTCTGTCAAAGCAAATAAGATAAGAAAACAACATTAAAAATAGTTTGCATTTCATTTGAGACAAAATCTTCTCCTAGGCTGTGCCCACCAGTGGGCCTAAATTTTTAAAACCTATTCACAGATGGAAGAGATGAGGTTGCACACTTGTATTAACAGATTGCTATGCCACTGAGCTAGAAAGAGATATAGCCAGAGTGTGAAAAAGGTTCATGCTTGGACTACAGCTCCAAGAAACCTCGGCTGATTCTGGCAGTGGGATTTTTAGTCCAGTAAGGATCAGGTAGCAAGTGTGGGGAAGGACATTGCTCTGCCTTTGACCCTGAAGTTACATTTTGGGGGGGGGGGGGTAGAAAGTCAAAAATATAAATCTATATTCTGAGTTTGTGTCCACCTAACCTGTTTTGGTAGTTTTTTCTCCACCTTAAAAGAAAGCATACTAACCACTGATCAACAAGACATCATATGCTGTAAATAGGCAGAGCCTGGAGAATTACTTATATCTCCAAGAAATAGTGCCACACTGGTCAGGGGATTCCAGGGGTCACAGTCCAAAAAAGTAACTTTTCTGGCTGCACCCATGTTCAAGCTGGAGATTACAGTTTCAGCACTTTCTGTAGAGCTGCTTCTGTCCCCAGTTCCATCAATTTCTGTCTCTGAGCCTTTCTGGCCTTCGAAAGTGCCCATCAGTCTTCTGTGGCAGATCATTTACTTGTAGCAAAAGCACCTCATTCAGCCTTCCTGACTGCTTATCTCAGCATAGTCCTGCCAAGGTGTCTCTGAGCTTGGTGATCTTCCCCATACTTTAAAGAGAACAGGAAAAGCAATTGCATTGAGATTTTTGGCTGTGCCCTGGCCTGACTCTGCAAGTTTTTTTTTTAACTTTGGATGACTGCCCAAGCCAATGGAAGGACTATGGATTCGAAGGTGCATTTTTCATGTGTTTGACCTTGCTGACAATGGACTTAAGCTTGGTTCCCCTATCCGTCATCTATGAGGCTCAGCCAACAACAGAGTGGTAGAACTGTCTGGGTTTCAGAATCCTAAAATAGGGAGGCAAGGGTTTGTCAGACAGCTCTGAGTCAACCACATAATCTTGCTCCACCAACAATGGCTGTTTGTAAACCCAACTTTGTACCCAAGTTGCTGAAAAGCTTCCTTAGCAAATGCAGCTGGTGTGGGTATGATTTTTGCTAAGGGTTCCACAAATGTAACCAGATGTGACCTACCAATGTGATGATGCTCTGTGGAATAGGTGCAAATGTTCACTCTAGATGCTTTGCTTCTTTCCAGACATTCTAGATTGGTGGTTCTGAACCAGGGATGCTCCAGATATTGTTCTGGTCGGCACTAACAGAACAGTCAGTACTTCACCCTGAATCCTACTCACCATTTTGCTATTTTGAGGAAGGTTTGGACCTACCTGGCTTTTTAAAGCCTGGGAAGAGACCACCCAGTCACATCCTATTTGGAAATAAGGTCCCTCTTGGGCTGGAGTGGGTGATCATGGTGCAAATAACTTCTCCTCAAGGCTTGGGGACACACTCATTTTTTCAGGTTTCTCACAGGGAATAGTGTGCCCCATCCTTGACAGTTGCCTATCCCTGGTCTAAGCATGGGAAACCTAGCTTAATAGCTGATCTTTGGCTGATCAATTTCTTGGTTTAATTGCCTTTACAAGGTTTTTGTGAGGATAACATGGGAGAAGAGGTGAATCGTATATCATACCTTAGCTCCTTGAAGGAAAGGCAAAAAAATTTAAATGGAAACATTTCATAGGAATACAAGGATTTGCCTTACATTGAATCAAACTACTGGTTATTCTGTCTCGGTACCTGTATAATCTATGCTGATTGGTAGCGGCTTCCCAGCATCTCAGGAACAGACCTTTTCAATTGCATAGAATTTTCCATTTAACCAGAGATACCAGTGATTAAACCTGGGACCTTCTATGTGCTGAGTTACAGAACTATGATCCATTTAATGCACAGAGAGCAATACATGAAAAAGCTATACAATAAAACTACAAATGATGTCCCATCTGTAACTACCATGAGGTTAAGAGACAACATGGTTGGATCTTCTATCTGGTTTTCACATACACCACTCTCATGCTTTAGTTTCAGAATGTTTCAATAGTCATTATTAGATATTAGATAATTAGATATTAGAGTAATGGATCAAGTATAGATAATGACTGGCTTTTGTTACAGGAACATCATTTTCAAAATGCTTGAGACTTTTCTCGTGACTTCTTTCTGCTCAGACTCCTACTCAAACCGACACTAATAAATTTGCTAATCTAAGATTTATGTAAGCGCCTTTGTTATATTTGACTACCTACTGCCTTGACTGTAATTGTATAGACTCTAAGTATTCTTAAAATCACAGAGGATGGTTGAACAGCATGCATCATTTCCCTTTTTATCCAACTAATTTCACACAAAAACCAGGCCACTTTTATTGTAGAACCATTTAAAGATGACTGCTGTGATCTTATAGACTGTAAGCTTTATTAGATTCAGACATTAGACTAGTCAAATCAATTTTTAATTGATCAATTCATGAAGACACTTTTAAACTGCTGCTTGAAACTTTTCGCTGGGTCTTTGTTGGAAGCCTGTTTATTCTCCTCTAAGGAATACTTGCAGGGTACCCAAATCTAGATGTATAACTATTGAGAGATGAGTAGATCAGAGAAACTGCCAGAATCTCCTAACCAGCATGAGACCTCTCCAAGCTCTGGACTAGACACACTAGTCTAAATCATGTTAGTATCAACTGGAGCAGATTCATTGTATCACTTGGACTTACCTACATTTTGACTCACAATTTAACAATTGGTTCAGGTTGTCTGCTCTAGTTGGGATTATCCAATAGGATTTAGCCCTATATGAGCACAATATAGCTTGATTTATCCAAATATTTGTTGCTCTGTCTTTATACAAATTTTCACATGCCCCAGAGATGCTGTAGAGAGGAAGACAAGTGTGATGCCACTTTCCCATTCAAAACCCCTCTTAATTAGGTCACAAAGTCTCCAAGAATTGGTTTCATGAGTGCTTGGGCAGTGTTTAACTTATTATATTCTGTTTCCTAGTGCATAAAACCAGTATGCTGACTTCTAACTTTAGCTAGGAAAACAGATCTTTTGCTTCATCTATTCCCGCTGTTTATTCTGACAAGATGGTTGTAATCATCACTGACATAATGAATGGCTGCTTTAGAACTGATTAGTAGACAGCTTAATACTAGATTTCCTTGGGTTTTTATGGATTGTTTTGAGACTTACTTAAGAAAGAAGTTAACATATTTGCACATTTCATTGTATTGCGGCATTGGAAACAATATGATCAGAGCTGGTACCAGTAGTCATCATTACTGGATAACTCTTGAAGCCCATACCTTAAAAGGGTCCACTGACAACCTCAACAACCATTGCGTCCTACTGCTTTGTGATCTTCCTTTTCCATATTCAGCTGACCTTTCTGAGCAAGAAACGGATAGGTTCACACCAGGACATTTTGTTGCCTGAGGTAGAACAGTAAATAGCATCCATCACCTGTCCAATTCAAAATGCAGAGTACCCAAATTATCAAGACATATGAACCAGCACTTCTCCTCATCCCTGGCAATAAAAACACAAGAATAATCAGTTAAGTCACAAACTACTTATTGCCTCCTCGTTATACCAAAAATCTGTTAGCTGAGGTAACTACCTCACTCTGCCTCGTGAGTTCAGCAACTCTGGGGAAAGAGCAACCATCTCCATTTGCTTTGCCCTTTCACCTCGGGCAGTGGTGCCAGCTGGAGCTTGCAAAAGCTTGGAGAGGTATACAGACAGTGCTAGTTCATGGTTTTCATGAACTGAAGGAATCTAACCCAGGAGTTGAACTCTCTCCCCAAAATAGGTTCATCATTATGGATAGTTCCTTCAACATTCACATTAAAACCCAGAGTAAATTTAATAGTCAGTGCACTGACGTGGAAGCTTTCATTGGTTCAACTCTCAGCTGTGAGACTCAAGGCTTACAAAGTACACATGATACAAAAGTTAAAATATAATTGGGGGAACATCAGTAACTGTTGGAAGGAGGGAAATGAACAGCCAAGGAGTAGAGAATCACAGAAGAAGGCACACTACACTATTTTGCTGCAGCTCCCACATGTTCTTCCATATTTTCAATTCATTAATTCCAAGTTTCCATAGATTTCAAGGAACATATGTGGATTTATTCACCTGATTAGGAGTGCACGAACACCTGTGCATTGTAGAGGATTTTAGAACATGATCTACCCAGTGATTCTCAACCTTTCCCACAGCATGGCTATGATCAGGACTTCTGGAAGCCCAAGTCCAAAACATCTGGAAGACCAAATGTTGGAAACCACTGAAAACTTTCCTAGAGATTGAAGGGCAAGGAGAGTAATGACAGCTAAGTGGTTTTCAGGAAAGTCCAGCTAACTTTCCAACATTTGGAAATGTTGTGAAAGGCTGGGGGGCCCCACATTAGCCAAGGAGGGCTTTACCTTCAAAAAACATTGCCCCAAATGCCTCTGGGGTATCAGGCACTTGCCAAAAATCACTGTTATTTCCTTGGGCCACAGGCTTCTCCTCTCTGAACATGTGAGAAGTGATATTAGCAAGAAGGACAACAAATGTTTCCTTGTCCAGTCTTTGTGGTCAAGGATGTGATTTGGCTCTAGTGAGTGGACACAGGCAAACAGGCAACAGTGAGGGTGCTTAGAATGAGGGGGAGACCCATTGTGGGCCCGCAAAGGCCCCTCCAACCTGGAGCCAACATTACTATGAAGAACAATAGCTGGGACTTGGGACTTGTCTGTATATCTGTTTTATTGGACTGTTGTTACCTGCCTAGATCCCAGAAGTCGGGATATAAATAAATATTCTATGTATTTATTTAGGACTTATTCTGTATTTTAAAGGATATTAATCAATACACCACCAAATGTCTGCAGCTGCAGGGAGTGAGGTCTATGGCATGTTGTGGGAGAGCAATTAGCCACTTGGACTTGCCTAAGTTGCTCTCTCTTGCTATAATGTACATTTTGTTGTTGTGTGTCTTCACGTCATTTCCAACTTACGGATGGTGAACCTATCATGGGATTTTCTTGGCAAGTTTCTTCAAAGGGTGTTTGCCATTGCCACCCTCTGAGGTTGACGGAGTATGATTTGCCCAAGATCTCCCAGTGGGTTTCATGACAGAATTGGGAATCAATTCTGGTTTCTAGAGTCATATTTCATAGTGCGTTTAAATGGTTGAGCTGCGATTTGAACCCTGTTCTCCAAATCATAGTCCAGTGATCAAACAATAATGTATATGCATGTAGCTTATACCAGTCTACTTCAATTTGATGCTGTCCAGTATAGTCTCAATATTTTCCATTTTCTTCCAGCAGCCTGCCCAAATTGTGATCCTTCATTTATGGAAAGCACTAGGTTGCAGGAAACTAGGTTGCATAGCCAAAACAATCTAGATCCCATGTAAGACCTTTTACCAGATATCCATAGTGCAGGGTTTTAAAAATGCCATTACAGTCTATTCTCTACCCCACCCCCATTTCATTCTTGAGAAACTGTAACACTGCTCCTTCTTTTTAAATTTCTTTTTTTTAGTAAAACCATGACTCGCTGTTTTATTTTGGGGGCTCACATCTTTTGAAATATTGAAGTGCAGAAAATTGGGATGCAGCTGCAAAAAGCCATTTTTTGCATGCTAACCACACTTCAGGATTGATGTGTTTAAAATTATAGGTCATGAAAACCACTCTTTTCTGTTTAAAATCTGCCTTCCCTTCTCTTTGTGAATGAGGTCCTTGCACTGTATTTAGAGAGCTGTTTTGGAGGCCCATGAAATAATTTAAACAAATTAAAATACAATAAAAGTGAAAGCTTGTTACTGCAAAGGCCCAATTGCCCATTAAATTTAGGGTAGTGAGATGGGAAACCTCAAAAAGCACTTGGCATCAGAAGGGTTGTGATATTAAAATGCTATGTGTTGAATGGACACTGTGCCGTCTCAGCTACTTTCTACATTGCAAGCCTGCTGGCTTGGACTATTTGATTTTACATTTTTGTATAGCACCTTGCCACTGTAGGCAGTTTATAAATACCCAATATACCCCACTAAATATACCCCAGCAGCCCAGTATTGTGTTGCGCCATGACAACCTCCCTGGTTTTGCAGACCCAGAAGACAATCATTGGATCTAAGTCAAGTGAAATCTTACATCAACATCTACACTAAAGTCTTATGTTATACAGTCGGCCCTTCTTATACACGGATTTTTTATACACGGATTCAAGCATACACAGTTTGAAAATGTTCAAAAAAAGCATAAATTTCAAAGATCAAACCTGGATTTTCCATTTTTTTTAAGGGACACCATTTTGCTATGTCCTTATCTTTAATGACATTATCTTGAGCATCCATGGATTTTGTTATCCACGGAGGATCTTGGAACCAAACCCCAGTGTATAACAAGGGTCCACTGTAACAGTATTCAGACTAGATTAAGAGATGCTGAGTCCCTAAACTGTCATATTTTAGAGGCCCAAATGCTACTAACCTCCCAAAGAGGATGATAGGTATTTGGGTTTTTAAATTAGAAACCTCTTATAATCTAAGCCCCTAAACTGTGGTTTATTTAACATGTGTAAATCCAGCATTGAAAACATTAACATAATGTTTTACCATGATTTTAGGCTGAAAAAGATAGAAAGGGATTCTTTAGCACCTTGGAGCCTAATTGAGAGAAAGAAGTTTGTACCATAAGCTTTCATAGACTCAGTTGCATCAGAAATAATGCAGTTTGACACCTCTGTAACAGCCATGCATCAATGCTACAGAATTCTGGAATTTGTAGATTTGTGTGATACTTAGCTTTCTCTGGCAGAGCGCTTTGGTTCCACAACAAAATACAAATACCAGGATTCCATAGCATGACGATGATGATGATGATGATGATGATGATGATGATGATGATGATGATGATAATAATAGTAATAGGATTTATTTATATACCGCCCAATCACTGGGAATCCGAGCAGTTTACAACAGAGGGGATAATAGACGGTTCCCTGCCCTCAGGCTTACAATCTAAAAGACATGACACAAAAGGAGAAGGGAATGGTGAGGGGTCAGGGGATCAAGTCCAGCATTCTTCTCTCCCTCTGAGGTCTGGACCAAGGCAGATGGACCGGAGGGAGGGCTCTTCTTCTTCCAGGCAGGCCTGGTGGAGCTAGCCTGCCTCTCTCTCCCTCAAGATGGTGGATGAAGGGAGGGCTTGTCTTCTTCCAGGCAGGCCTGGTGGAGCTGGCAGCTACCGTGGCAGCTATGCTGCATTATTTCTGTAGTGCAGATGCAGCCTCAATGTACTTCATGAGGTATATCTAATGTAGGAGACTTATTCTATGAAAGTTTGTGGTACAAATTGCTTTGTATAATTTGGCTCAAAGGTGCTACAGATTAACAAGGCTATGGATTTGAATGCTATCTTAATTGTAGGCAGATATTTCGGCAATTTAGGATACAAATGTTAGTTAGAAAGAATATGTTATGTTGTGGGGGTTTTTTGAGGGGGGGACAGGCAAATGAACACGAACATATTACCCCCATAGCATTGATGTGTAATGTACTTCTTAATTTCTTTAGAAACTAAGCTTTACACTTGCATTCTGAAATATAGAGAAAAACATATATTTTTGGTTTTTCCTTTTCTCTTCATAAGGGTCCAAAACACACTGCAGAAATATTCCAGTCTGAAACTGTTTTAACTGCATTGGCTCAATAGTAGGGAATTCTGGGAACTGTAGTTTTGTGAGACATTGAGTCTTGGACTGCTTTTACTACCCTGGCTCAGTGCTAGGGAATACTGGCAATTGTAGCTTATTGTGGCACCAGAGTGCTTTGACAGAGAAGGCTAAATGTCCCACAGAATTGCAGTTCCCAGAATTCCCAGCATTGATCCAGGGCAGTTAAAGCAATCTGAAACTGGATTATTTCTGCAGTGTGTTTCAGACTTTAGGAAAAGAAGTCATTCTTCAGTGAACTTAATCCCTATAGCAGTATTGGGAATCATGTGGCCTTCCAAATGTTCTTGGACTGCAGCTCCCAGTATTCTTCATCACTGACCATGTGGAATAAAACTGATGGGAGGTAAAGTCCAAAAGATTTGGAGCCCTTAATAATTTCTACCCCAGTTTATCTAGACATGGTATGGGTGGCCAAAGGGTAGGCAGCTGTGAAGGGCTGGGGGCCCCACATTAGCCCAAGGAGGGCTTTGCCTTCAAAAATATTGCCCCAAATGCCTCTGGAGAGCATGGGGGCCTTTTCACCATGTTTTGGGTTTGAAAAAAATAACTCCTGGGTCTAAATTGGCCCATGGGGCCTGTAGAATGTGTATGGGGGGGGGGGTGCACCCCATGTCCTTAGAGTACATTCCAAAACAAAAAATGTTTTTTGTTGCCTGCTTTACTTTATTGAACCCTTTCCTGTATTGTTATGTATTATTTATCCAATGAAAACCTTGGATTTATCACTTGCTCTCTGTTAAAAAACAATAGTGTGCTAGCATTCTCTAGCAGTATACTATACATCCCAGAATTCTGTAAGATGGGGACAAGCCACTTAAAGTGATGTCAAACTCTTTAACTGTGTAGTGTAAATACCATCTATAACTGTGTAGTGTAAATACCATCTTAAATTTTGAAGTCCATTGCATTTTTATTTTCTGAGAAATAAGACATGTCATTTTAAAAATGTTGAATGTAGATAGTAGGAACATTGCCAATTATCTGGCTGTACTGTACAGTATTGCAAACAGCAAGGCTTAAGAAGTTTCTCTGCATCAGCCCATACAACATCCAAGCTTTAGTTCCAACGCTGCCATCCAAGCCTGTTGCCTGAATTATTTAATCTCATTGCTCTATTTAAAAAAAAATGTGGTGGCATCAAGAGTATGCAAACTTTTTGAGCTACATGGGCATACAAGTAATTTGAATGGGCAGTTTAGAAAAACTGTGTATCCTTTCATGCAATCAAAGCTAGCCTGATGAAGGCTACTTCCTGAAGAAGAAATACATTTTGAAGCATTGTTTTTATTTTATTTTTCCCCTCTCTAAATAAAATCCTTTTTTTCTCCAAAGGAACTGCAGGGCTGATTAAATGAAAACAAAAATGCAACCCTCTAGACAGATATTTAATCATAAATTCCTAACATGCATCATTTCCAGACAGAGGATAAATAGAAAGTAACAGACCTTAAAGCCTGACCAACTGCAGAATGGCAGGGCTGGGTGAATCATAGGAGAGTCATAGAGTCCTAGACCACAAGGGCCATTCAGTCCAACCCGCTGCCATTCAGGGAGAAAATGATGTTGTGAAAAGATAGCTGGGAAAAGATGTCAAGGAGAGCGGGGCAGTCCAAGAGAACCAATCACTAACATACCTTTGAAGTACCAGTTACAAATAACTAGTTGCTTCCAATTAGTGGCAGTATTTTTCCAATAGAATGACACTGCATTACAGTTGTAAAGACTTAAAATAAAAGGTTACTTTTAAATAATTGTGTTGAAATAACAGCTAACTACTCTTTGGGCCTTGAAGCAATAACTGTAACTGTTTCTTTTTAAAATGAATTTTGTAAGCTCTGGATTCGGTGCCTAACAGCTCATACTGATGATCTGGTCTATAGCAGAGGCATTTTTAAGGTTGTTAAATATCTGCTTGTAGATTTGTACTATATCAGCAAGGCTCAGCTACTTCCATCTATTTAACAATATTTTATTTGAAGACTCAGTTTAATTCTTTAATATATAATTGATCAAATGTAGATTTGTACTTGTATCTGGAGCTAGCATTTGCAAATGTATAGGATCTGATGAAGCCTCAATCCAATTGCTAAGCTTAAGTAGAGTAGACATATTAATCAATTGGATGAACATAAGTGTGGATATACTATATTTACATTGAGTCAGTGGGTTGGGCGGCCCTTGTGGTCTCTTCCAATTCTGTGATTCTATAATTTAACAACAGGCCTAAATCCTATTGTTAGTCCAGACTGAAGAAGAGCCATTGAATCAGTTGGATTTACCTATGTGTTGACCATTCAACAATTATTCAGTGGGTCAGTTGTGGTTAATTGGAAGTGGCATTTCATCACATCCAGCTGTCCTCTAAGCCCAAATGAAGACTGTTTCAGGGTTGTCCTTTACACATGAAAGGTCTAATCTGAACTTTTCATTGGCAGAGTCCAGAAGTTATTGTGAGAAGCCTCCTCCAATGGCCAGATATGGTCCCATAAGTCACACAATTCCCATCCTGTATTATATCTGTGTTAGTTGTGGCTTGGACACATTTCCCCCCATGCCCCAAAGGCTGCATTACTGGATCCATAGGATTCTTCCAAACAGGATGAAAAGGAGCATCTGGATTAATGGTGCAATCCCCACATTTGTTTTAATTCATGAGCAATTAGGATATTTTTGCCACCATACTTTGTGTTGCTGTAATGAAAAATTAAATATTAATGTTCCTTTTAAAAAGTAAAAGGATATGTAGTTAATTTAAGCAAATTCCCAACATTTGTTTATGTTTATGACACAGACAGGGAGTAATTAGGACAGTGTAAACAGTGTAAATAAAGCATGACTGCGAAGAGTGAAAACTGAGTTCCTGGCTGGCACTGCTATTTACACACCATTTCTAAAGGTCAATCTCTTGCTTTTTCTTTCCATATCCTGATAAAAACTACCATACATTCCTTTGCCAATTTTTTTTTAAAAAACAAACAAACTCATTGCTTAAAATCTACCTATCTGCCTAGCATTTAACAAGGTGGAAAGCTACAGTATCTTCTGTTTTGCAAAGTTCTGGATTTTTCTATGGCAGAGGAGAGAGCTTTGGTTAGACCAAACGCTAAATTGGCTTCTACCTCGGATGCAGTCAGTGGGTGGGCTTGCTTCTCCCTGAAGATGGACCACTGCTCTAAAGAGCATGAGCCCTGCTGTGTCTGTGAGGCACATGTTGTCACATATGTATTGATTAGTGATGTTTTCATGTCTTTTACTCCAAGTCTCTATCTTCCAGTCTCAACTCAAGTATCATGTCCTTGCAAGATATTTTCAAGTCGAGTGGCAAGTCTGGGAGCCAACTTTAACAGAAAAAAAAAAAAAAGAGGTGGGGTATGGGTGTTCTTGTGTGCCTTCAAGTCATTTCCAACTTATGACAACCCTAAGACAACACTATGATGGGGTTTTCTTGTCAAGATTTGTTCAGAATATGTTTGTCCTTGCCTTCCTCTGAGTCTGATTTGCCCAAGGTCATCCAGTGGTTTTCCATGGCTGAATTGCCATTTCAACCCTGGTCTCCATTCATAATTCAGTGCTCAAACTGCTACACCAGATTGACTCTAGGGTACTGAACCTATATTGGGGATAGGGTTCAGCCCCTTGAATAGCTCCTTTATATTTCAGACAAATCCTGGGCAAATTTGCCATCCCACTGACATGCAACACACTGTTGCCACTCAATTTAACGGTTTATCCCATTAAGAATATATGAGCTGAATTGTCACTAGACTTCAATATTGCTCTTTTCTAAATCTTGTGATGCAGTTATCCAAACACACAGGCAAAACTAGCAGATTAGAAAAAAAATCTTTAGAAAAATGCATATATTAGTAATGTGAGGTTTTTTTATCATTATTGTTGTTATTATGTAGCTTCGTCATTTCTGATTTATGACAACCCTAAGGTGAACCGATTGTAGGATTTTCTTTACAAATTTGTTCATGAGGGGTTTGCTGTTAACTTCCCCTGAGGCCAAGAGAGTGTGACTTATCCAAGGCCACCCAGTGGATTTTCATGGCTGAGCTGAGGTTTGAACCCTTATCTTCTGAAGTCCTAGTCCAACACACAAATCACTATATTATGCTGGCTCACCTATATATAAATCATAATAAAACACAGAAGCACATTGCTCTAAATCTATTTGTTAGTCCCAAGTAGAGTAGACCCATTAAATCAATGGAACTTATGTAAGCCTTGAGTTATTAAGTTCCATTGATTCAATGAATCTTCTCAAGCCAGAACTAATAATTGGTTTTGAGTCATTTTATCAGAAGAAATAGCATGCACATGTAGAAGAAAAGGCATACAAATTTCTGTGGAGAGATTTTTTTTAAAAAAGCAAGCTGATGCAGAAATAGGATGAAGTTAAGGTTAGAGAACCTGAGTAAAACTATAACAGATTTGTCCATCTGTATTGAACAAAAGCCGACTTAGTATCACAACTAGATAAGCCCAATGAGTACCAGGAGTGTAGATCAATATTTACAATATAGGCCCTACCAAGCAGCAAATAGGGCTGTCAATATAATTGCACTGGTGAATCTATCTTGAAGCAGGTGAAAGGGACAAGAATTTCCTTTGGAAGTCACCATTCTATTGTTACAGAACCACCAAAAAGCTTTTGTGAGAAAAGGAAGCCAACTTTAAACAGTACAGTGCCATATATAACTTAGAAGCTGGTCAGATTCCTATATAAAAAGTCTTCTGTTGCTAAGGAATGAGTTTCTTGTTATCTAAGCATCTATCCTTGTCCAGTGTGCAAATAATAGCATAGTAACTATATTTGTTTTTTGTGGAAAGTTTTCCTGGGTGAGGGATCTTTCACAAGGAATGAGGATAGGCTTGGGTGTGACCTTTTAGCAGAACCTGAGAATAACCAGTTGTGGAATATTGTGCAACAGAGTCCTACACAAAGCAGTTCTTGCATGCAACAAAACTTTAGTGTTACAGAAAGAGATTAGCCAGATGCTAGAACCATACGCTTTATTTTATGTGTTGTTTTTGTTATTCAGGAAGAAGTGAATAAAACTCTTCTATGGCACTGATTTTTTTAAAAACAAAACTAGATCACTTAGAACACTTGTTTTGTTCTGTGCCTTCAAGTCATTTCTGACTTCTGGTGAATCGATCATGGCGCTTTCTTGGCATGATTTGTTCAAGGCAGATTTACCTTTGCCTTCCATTGAGTCTGAGAGAGTGTGACTTGGCCAAGAGCATCCAGTAGGTTTCTATGGTCCAAAGGGGGAAACTATTATTTTTAAAAAAATATTAAGCAACTTAGTTTATTTTAATATGTAATTAAAACTACATATTTTAAAAATAAAAAATGTTAGTGTTGAAGAATAGTGTTGAAGAGATGATCTGTGGGCTCCTGGGAATTGCAAATTTATCTCTTTAATACAGTATGCTGTACAGTCATCCCTCCATTTTCGCAGACATTGAATCTGCGGTCTTGGTGCTTCGTGGACTGCAAACAGGTAGGGTTAAAATGGCATGTACAAGAGTGTGCAGCCATTCAAGCTGATGGGGCTTGAATATTTGCGAATTTACATTTTCTTGGGAGGGGATCTGGAATGGAACCCCCCCTCCCCACAAAAATGGAGGGATGACTGTAGTCTGCAGGGCTTTATTCTGTATGAGGTCTTCAGGAATACCACGTTATATGGAACATCATTGTACATGAAGATTTCATTTTTAAAAACCTGTAGGAGGCAAACTCATCACCCCAGTGATGTTGCTTCAGGCTCCAATAGCGTAGGCTGTGTTGCTTAGTTTTTTATCCCCCAAATGGGTATTATAAGATTACTATCACAACTACGTTTGGCTTTCCATATAGCCACTTGTTTGTTGCCAAATGCCTTCAAGTCAAGTTCAACCTATGGCAATCCTATGAATGAGAGACCTTCAAATCACCCTGTCATCAACCACCTCGCATTATTGTCTTTTCTAGTGAGTCTTTTCTTTTCATGATATGCCCTGAATATGACAACCTCAGTTTAGTCATCTTTGACTAAAGACTTTGACTTCTAGAGATAGGGCCTGGTTTGCTCTAGGACCTATATATTGGTCTGTTTAGCATTCCATGGTAGTCACAGCACTCTTCTCCAACAATCCATGTAAAATGAGTTGATTTTCTTTCTATCAGCTTTCTTCACTCTCTAGTTCTCACAACCATACATAGAAATAGGAAATACAGCTTTGAATATGGGTGGGTTGCTAAAATAGATAAAGCACAACCTAAGAAAGTTGTCTCTTTAAGACAGTGGTGGGCAACGGTAATCCTCCAGATGTTGTTGGCCTGCAGCTCCCAGCATCCTGCATCACTACCTTGTACTAGTCACAGGTGAAGACATTTGAAAGCCACCAGCATCTCACACTGGTTTAAGCGCAAAGTATATAAGAAACAGTAATAGTTGTATTTCACATTCTATGTTTCTGGTCCTGAAAATTTTTATACACTGAAATATACCTAGGCCAGCTTCTATTCACCTGGCACTCTGCATGTTCGAAACTACAACTTCCATCACTCCCAGTCATCATGGTCAGTGATGGTGAGAGTGGCCAACCAAAATATCAGGAGGATATCACATTAGAGACAGCCGATGGCCTTAGAGACCTTATCCCATGCGTGACAGATCGTAGCGCTGATCCTGTCATTGAACTGGCATTGCATTAACGTGAACTCCCATTAATACAAAATGCCAGGCAATGCCACTTCAATGATGGGACAATGACAGGATCAGCATGACACCATTTAAAAGTTTTTCATGCCATTGCTGTCAGTTGTGCTTTCTTGATGGTATAATGTCCGGATAAGTGCTATGTCATCTGAAAGTCATCTGCAATCATAGGGGAAGGACAGAACAGGGACAGGAGAAGGACAGAACAATGACGTCCCGCCCTGTGTGATAATCTCCATAGGTATTTGGATTTAATGAGTGAGTTCTAGATGTTTGTAGAGGTCTTGAATAAAAGAATTTTTTCTTTATTTATTTGACTGACCTGAAAGTATAGAAACTCTGACACAGCATGCAAAGTTGCTTTGGAAATGTGACTGTGTTTGTTCTTGTGATGTTGTTAAGACTGTAACTCAAGTTTTACTCTGATTTTATTAGCTGGGCTTGACACAACACCAAACCAGAGATTGATAATATTACTCTTTTGGTTCACAGCATCTCCATCTGGATGGGGGCTGGCTGGTAGATTCCAGATGGCGGCTGGCTGGTAGGGAGGTGTAGGCTTTGTGGTTGTTGTTTTTTTGAAAGCCCTGTACCAAACTATGATTGGGTTTTACAAGGAGCAAGCAGTGAGGAATGCTGGTATCACACCACCTATGCCTCTGATCCTGTTTTGATGTGACCAAAGTTTATTGTTTCATCAAAACAGCCAAAGGGTGGCTTGCACTTTCTGTGAAAATGAGAATTGGAAGCTAGGGCCCGGTACTGACCGCCCAAAAAGGACGGTCTGCTGGTGACTGGTTTTGCTCCAAGGGGAAGCTGCCACCTCCAGACCGTGGGACTTCCCCGCGGAGCAAAAAGACCCCCTCAAAAGCGGGTTCTTCTTGCGGCGCCATAATGACGCCACAGTGCACCAATGGCGCACTCGTGATGTCATTATGGTGCTGCGATGTGCAGATGCTAGGCATCTGGTGCATCAAAATGGTGGTGCCCATCTGAACAGGGTGCCGCCATTTGGATGCACGGAAGACATGCTAGGGTTGTGGGGCGTCATAAGAGATGCCCTGAGGCAACCCTAGCATGTCACTAGACGTACTGTGGCGCCAGTCTGTACCGGGCCCAAGTTTGATATTGAGTTTCCAGTCTTAGTTTGCTGGCTCGTTAGAAGTAATAACTTACGTTTTGCCTCAAACCAGGTTTTCTGGTTTCTGTTAAAGAAGTAAAGCCTAGGAACACATCTACTTCATTATCTGAGATATACCTGTATGGTCATTTAAAATATCTGTCCATGCTGAAGAGTTAATGTGAAATGTGTGTTTCTCTGACTGCATCCTCACTGCAGAAATAATGCAGTGTGACACTGTTTTAATTGCCATGGCTTAATGCTGTGGAATCCTGGGATTTGTAGTTTGTTATGGCACCAGAGCTCTCTGACAGAGAAAGCTAAATATCTCACAAAACTTCAATTTCCAGGATTCCATAGTATTGCACCATGGCAGTTAAAGCAGTGTCACATTGCATTATCTCTGCAGTGCAGATGCAGCTTCTGAATGATGTTAACACCTCCTATCATCTGTTTTCATTGGCTATGCTAGCTACATATGATGTAGTCCAAAATCATGTGGTGGACCTAAACCCCTGATTTGCTACTGAACACATGTTTAACGGTTCAGTATTTTAAGCACTTGCTCCATTGAGCTTGTTTGACTAAAAGCTCTCAGAAGATAATTAAAAATGCAGCCCACGGTAATATGCAATCATTTAAATGGCAAAGAAAAATCAAAACATTGAGTGGTCTTGTTTATTGGAACTGCTGAAGATACCACCCAGCTGTGGTGTCTTTCTTTGCTTAGAGGGAAAAACTGCATGTTCCTTCAGCAGATAATTACTTTTTAAATGTTCGAGTTAGATGAAGAGGCAGACATTTAGTTTTGTTCTGAGACGCTCCCCCTCTCCATGTCCTATCTTCCTTCTGCAGAGGTGTTTTGCAGTTTTCATATAGATTTTACTATGATAAGCATTACATATGACCTAGTTTGTTTAAATACTATGTCACTCACTTATCAAGCACTATTCAGAGCACTGATACTAACCTTTAAAGCTTTTAAACAGCTTGGGGTCTGTCTCCCCCTGCACAATAGTGCCCAGCTGTTATGATAATAATCATAGTGGTCTCAAGACTTTTTGCTTTCTAAGGGAGATTGTTCAGTCAAGATACATATATTCTAGGGTGGTCCAATCATATTGGCTTCTGGGGCAGAAAATGTCACAAGCACTTCTCTTGTTCCCAGGCAGTTTAGCAGCAGCAGTAGAAGAAAATAATAATAATAATAATAATAATAATAATAATAATAATAATAATAATAATA